>NW_015782547.1:0-1245 GCF_001515625.1 Sinocyclocheilus rhinocerous | reverse complement strand
TCTTTAATCTCATTCCAAGTTTCTCAGCACTCCTCAGAGGCAACGAGATATTGTGTTTACTTTTTGTTTCCTAAGGGCTTGCAGATTTTTTTTTCTTTATTGCATTTAGCCAAATATGCTTTTCATATCAATGCAGTAAAGACACAATTGAATCACATTTATTAAAATGAGCATTCACACGGTCAGTTAAGTCACTATGCAAATGTTCTTGCTTCAGAGTAGATGTAATTTTTAGCATCATCTTTACAACAATAAATTGATTTATTTATGCCTTTGAGGGTTTTGTGGTTTTATGGGCTGCAGAGGCCGGTATGCGCATGAATAACTCACATGACTGCTCTTTCATTTGCTGCTGTGTATGTTTTTCTCCTTTACATTTACTGAAACAATACTGAAATATTGTGATCTACTCAATTTATTTCTTACATTTTCTTTACTTGAAGGTCTTTAAAGGTCTTTAAAAGTCTTACATTTAACCTTCATAAAACCTGCCGAAACCCTGTATATACTATATATACTAATTATAATTACGAACACAACAATTGTCATATTATTTCCATTAAAATTGAATATTTTCCATTAAATTACAAACTATTGTATAAAAATAAAACAATTTATTATTAATATCACGATGCTTTTGGAAATTATGGAAATGCATTCTTTATTGCAGCCTTTGAACTGTTAGCAGAGATGATAAACATGGGTCATAAGAGGTGCTCTTGAATTAGCATTATTTTTCAAGCACTGAATAATATGAACATGAACTATTGGTGTACATTGATTTGGTTAAGCAAAATTAAATCAGCATCTTATAACACAAATATTATCCTTAAATGATACTATTCTGGTGACTCAATACATACGGTCACGTTTCCCATCATTTAACTAAACTATATTTAAATGATGGTGTTATAAATTAAAAGTAATTTCCTGAAATATTTTTTTGTTTGTTCTGTATCTTGGGGCAAATACTGCACTAAAACATTGAGCAGGTGAGTCCATAAAGTGGCACTAAATCGCAGCAGAGATCTTAATGAGACGTTTAATGTAGCTTTCTCTTCATGTGGTGGCCTGAATGAGTGCGGTTGAGCTGTTCACCTCCTGTGGATGCCGTTATCTCAAACCCACATGCAGCACTTAACAATCACTGTCTTATATATCACCGTGTCCAATCAGATATTAAACAGAGTGTAGGTGAACAGAGAGTAAAATACATCCCTCTCCACCAAAAGAACCATTAAAAAA
>NW_015782546.1:0-1245 GCF_001515625.1 Sinocyclocheilus rhinocerous | reverse complement strand
TCCCCTCAGGGAACCATGGTTACACAAGTAACCTGAGACGTTATCTCTGAAGGTCATCATTGCATCTTACCTTAGATTCTTTTAGCTCAACTAGCATGCTGCTAACAATGCTACACACGAACTGATCAAGTGTATCATCGTATTAAAAACCACATAGGCCCTACTAGCATATTACTCTTGCTATTTTTAACAGTACACAGTTCCGAATTCAGCACACATGTCAATTACACTGGAAGCTGTTTTGGATAAAACCTTCTGACAAACGTAAAAACTATTTAAAGAAAGTAAAAGTCCATTAGCTCCCAGAGTGGGCTAAGTATTAGAAACACATGAAACGGTTTCACAGTTTGGGCTTCTGGCACATGCTAATCTTATGCGATTAGCATTCTCGCCCCATAAGCCACCTGAAATCCGGCTGAAATTTTAGATTAAGAAGTTCAGAGGGTCCTCAGTTCCTGGAGCCGAGTCAGCTCTCTGTCCCTCACGTCAAGCCAATGACAGAAACTCAGAAATAGTGGAATCATAACAGGAAATGGAACATCTGCTGACAGCATGACACATCTTCATCACCAACCCTCAGAAAATCTGTCCATGGAGAAGTGAGAACTATAAAGAGGACAGCGATGCTCTCGCCAGCCAAAAAGATCACGGAAAAGAGATGGAAAGCTGAAGTCCAAAGGCTGCCAAAAACCATCCAAATGCTATATTTGATGAAAAAAAGACAAATAGCCCCCAAGACGGCGTTCTGATGGCTTTCCCACATTTTATTTTAGAAGTGTTACAGCACTGCTCACAGATGGAGAGGGGCTCCCTATGTTTTTTGTGTCAGGAGACGTGATGTCGCTCTGCAACATTTCCTGACATGACGGAATGAGTAATAGGTTCCTGTGCTGCCCATTCCTTTAATCCATATTTAGCCTTACATTTGCAGACTATATTCCACAGTACTGTTCGCTTTCACAGTTAATGCTCATTTAAACCCCCTGGGACATTGCCACCTGCAAACTGACTGCTAAATGCATGTGACTGAACAATCAAGGCGTTTATGTCCTTACTATATTTTTAGAGAAGCACTGATATTAAAATTCAAGCTGATGATTATTTTCATGTTATGGATGATAACAGCTAAATAGTTAATATTAAAATCATACACTATTTTCTTAGAATAGAAAAAAATTATATAAAAGACTATAAACTCAAATCAATAATTTTAAATAAAGTGACTTTAAGCATCACAACATTATA
>NW_015782545.1:0-1245 GCF_001515625.1 Sinocyclocheilus rhinocerous | reverse complement strand
CTATAAACTTGGCAATGTTTAATCAGTCATAACTGTGACTCATATTGTTTGCTTTAGCACCATCATGAGTCATATGAAGCTTATTTTAGAGTTATCAGGTTAGGTCAGCCAGCTAGGACTGAAAGGTGCGAGAATCCCAGCGGTTGCTGCATAGAAAGCTGCAGGACAACCTGACAGTCATTTCTTATCAACACACAAACCTGCCGTATCCACCACCCTGCGCTCCATGCGGCACTGACTGCAAAGAGAGAATGATGTAAGATGAACATAACAAAATATGGAAAGGCAAAGATGCTGTGTAGATGTGAAAGCTGATTGAAGCCTAGTTAAATCAGTCTAGAATTACCATACTCTAAATGTGCAATAATGCATCTGTTAAATTTGTATTTCAGAAACATTTTGTGACTTTTCAATTCCATCCCGATTGAAAATGTATGAATGCCGCTTTACAAAATATAACTTTTTATTTGTACTTTGTGACGCATGGGTGCATTACTTCATAGCAAGTTCAGAGATATAATTTGGTCCCTAGGCCTGCTGGCAAAGCACATAGCATTGTTTTCTTTGGCCAGGTTGTCTGTTTGATGTCACACAGTTGGCGTTCCTTTCATGGCACCGGGTCACCACTCACTGGCTCCTGACATAGACGCTGTCTCAACCTGTCATGCAAGAATATTTCCCCACATAAATGTTATAACCTCTAACGAAGATTTCCAGTGAGACACAAATGCACTTCTGAATGAGGGTCTATATATTTATTTTTCTGTAAGAGATAGTAAATAGTTGGAATATTTTTGTACTTTTAAAAATGAATTGCTACACCGCAGGACTAGTTGCTAGTTGCTCATCAGATTTAAGTTGTCACTTTTACTTTTTCATACTGACACCAGCCTTGCTAAATTATGAATGAACTATGAGTTATTGTCTAAAATTGGCCTAAGGTTTGTTCAGTGTTACCAAAGTCGCTAACAGGGCTGTCTTGGGGCTTGTGCAATTTTCAGTGCTACTGACTAAGATATTATTTATAGCTCAGACCTTATTCTGTCTAGTTTGGCCTTACCCTGGATGTCCAGTTGTTTCATAAGGGCACAGACTATTTTAATGAAAAACTTTTTTTTTTTTTAAATTTAGTTTAGTTTCGAGTTTTGCTTGTTACATAAAAAGCCCCAGTCATATGATTCATTTGGAAATCGGAAAGCCCCTTTTAATTTAATTTAATTTAATTTAATTTTATATTTTATTTTA
>NW_015782544.1:0-1245 GCF_001515625.1 Sinocyclocheilus rhinocerous | reverse complement strand
ACGGAGCTGTTCTAGTTCATGGGCATGTTTGGTGTTGAGCTGGTCGATGTCTTTGTAGTATCGGTCAGTGAGCTCAGTGCGAGCCTGGAGTAGCTCTTCTTTATAAGTCAGAGCCATACTGGACCGCAGCTGTTCCAGTTCCTGCTGGTGTCTCTCCTCTAACTGGAGCCGCAGGGAATCCAGCTCCTCCTGCAAACACACCAACACAGTTACAGTACATGCAAAGAGCACATACACACATTAGCTTGTCCCCAACTTATTATACTAATAAATTGGTCAATGGTAGTCATTTGAAATTGCTGAAAGATTAGGATAACACTTTTAAGAAGTGTATCTCAATAAAATTCAACACCACCAACTAAAACACAATTCACCTTGTTTTTCTGTAGTTGTCTTGTGATCTCTTCCATAGCATCACTCCTGTCATCGTCACTCTTCCCTTCTGAAAGAAAGCTACAAAACAACATTTTGTTACCTTGACTCTAGTTTTAACAAACAAACTATCCATTTGTTCAACTCTCTGCACTCACTTGGGCTGAAAAGTAAATGTTGGGCCTTTATTTAGCTATATTAAAACTAAAAATGTTTTAATTAAATTTACTTACATTCTCTACATTTCAATGGAAAAAAAAAAACATGCCCCTACTGTGAAATGGCTTGGTGGGCCAAATCAAAAGGCCAAGTTTGGCCCGCGGGCCTGGTTTGGTCATTTCTGCTATAGGATGAATTACTGGAGCTGTATTATTCCTCACCTACATTGCAGGATACAGGTGCCAATGTTTAAACCTGATATGGCTAACAATCTGAGGTGATCAGACCAGGTGGACCAGGTATAAATGGGGCCTATGATTCTCAATTGTATAATAATGTACAAGCACAAACACAAAGCAAGATTTCAAAATACAGAATCACTAACGACACTAAAATATAGTCTTGGGCTGACTTTACCACAAGTCTATAACCCCAGAACCAGGAAATCTAAGCAAACCTTGCATCTCCAGTTTTGAGCACCGAGTCCTCCAGGGCTCCCTCTACAAGGCGCAGCTGCAGGAGTGCGATTTCTTCCCGATGACTCTCTTCTGTGACCCGGAGTCTTTGCTCGAAATAGGTACGGAGGTTTTCCAGCTCGATCTCATTCTGCTCTTTGACTTCCTGCCGCTGCTGAGTGAACTCTTGTTTTAGTCGCTCAATGTCATCAACCCGCGCTGAGCGTGCTAGCAACTGTTCTTTCAGCTCTAAAGAGAA
>NW_015782543.1:0-1244 GCF_001515625.1 Sinocyclocheilus rhinocerous | reverse complement strand
GCGACCCCTAGAGGACGCAGTTCGAAGTTCCCATGAAAGGGAAGTCATTTTACTAAATTGTATTTAAATATAAATTTCATTTTTTATTTAATTTAATTTTAATTTCACCAATATTAATACATAATTTTAGAAAAGACACTGTAGTGAAAATATTCATATCTTTCAAAAATAAGTTTAATTTCTACACATCCATAGGGATAAATATGCCTTAGTGCCATAGTTCGAAAAAAAATGTGTTTGTACTTTGTAATAATATAGAAGATTGCTAATATCTTGGCATGTAATCTGTTTTTGGATACACAGGAAACAAATTTCAAGTTTTTTTTCTCCTCCATAGAATTTATAGTCGAAGAAATATCAGTAACCAGCAAGGCTGTAGTGCAAGGGTCTCCAGCCCTGCTCCTGGAGAGCTATGTCTTGCAGAGCTCAGCTCCAACCCCAATCAAACACACATGAGCCAGCTAATCAAGGTGTTCAGAGTTGCTTGAAAATTACAGGCAGGTGTGTTGGAGCAGAGTTGGAACTGATGTCTGCAGGACAGTAGCTCTTCAGGAGCAGGTTTGGATATTTAGGCTCCTCATTGAATCCATATGATGAGCTTCAACATAACAATGGGGTGAGCACACCGAATAAGTTATTCAACAGCCTAACTATATAAAATAAGAAAGAACTGTCAGACAAAACAAAAATGTCATGCAAAAAGCAATTATAAAATAATATAATATAAAAGGTTATTACTCTGCAAAGAAAATAACCTATCAATCATAAGACACATTTCACATCAGAGGACCATTTAGTTTCCAATGAGCTATAGAGTCCAGGCTTCTGTTGCCTACATGACACAATATGGCAACTGTAAAACATTCTGTTCTCATTTTTGTACAAGTAATTATAACTCACCAACTTATGAGGACAGATACAAATAACACAAATAAATAGTTCATATAAACCTAAGGTTTATGTCTTGTACAATGTATCACTTTTACAAGAAAAATATAGACAATAAAAAAATATTATGAGTGCATTTTGCACAAATTACATATCACAAGGAATCAAACTTATTAAATTAGAATAAGTACTGGCTGATTATATTTCTTAGTCTAAAGGAGATCCTTCAAGCTTGCCTTCAGGATATTAGTCTCAGTCAGGTTACAGGCCCCACCATAGCAGAGAAACTGCACTTGTTAAAATTACAAATAACTTGCTTCTAGCGTCAGACCAAGGCTGTATCTCATTGCTAGTTT
>NW_015782542.1:0-1243 GCF_001515625.1 Sinocyclocheilus rhinocerous | reverse complement strand
TCATATGACCCCTTTAAAATGAACTTAAATTTCAAATGAGCTTAAATTTTTATAATTTCAAATGAGCTTAAATTTCAGACTATGTAGTATTTCAGGATCTTTCAGCCTCTCTGACAGGTTCCATCTGTTCCAAAGATAAAATATTAGCGCTAAGTGGATCTATTTAGTGACATCAAAGTCATCACAGCCACATAACTGACCCGAACCTCCAGCCTGTTTTCTCTCAAAGGGATTTCCGAGCTGCTGGCTGGGAATGTGAGGTCAGAGGTTAACATGATGAAGATTAAATGGTTCCAAAAAGAGGTGTTTATTTGCACCAACCGATGGGAGACAGGTTGATTTTGAACTGTAATGAACTTTGCAATAATTGTACACTTCTTATGGGTATTGAGGCAGAAACCCTCATTAATCTCAAAGGCATTTCTGCTTTTAAGTTGGATTAATGCCACTGGCCTGAATGGGGTGAATCATAGTGCTTTTTTTTGGATGCCAAATTGTAGCTTCTGTCAGTAAAGTACGCTCAAGAGGTCAGTGTTAATGATACGACATTACAGTTGAAGCCTATGTCAGTGTTTTACCAATCTTTTTATCTTGAGTACCCATAAACTCCCATCAGTACGTACCATCATAAACACCAAATTTGAAATTAGGGTAAAACTACATATTTTTCCAATCAAATAGCTGATTGGTTGTCTGAACAACATGACAACAAATGAAAACCCTGTATAATTAGGATGGTTTTGGTTCACCTGACCTCGATTAGACATGATTCTTAAAGGGTCTTTATACAAGATGCATTCTTGGGTTCAAAAACAGGTGAAGAAAAACGGAACAGACTGAATGCAGAGTCTCAAGATGCATTCTGGTCAATTAAGATGAGCTATTGTATTTATACCTTGACATGCCATCCTACAAATGCAGGCTGGACATTTGTGAGATGTAACATGTTGGCAAAAGACTTACAAAGATGTACGGCTGAATGCACATGGATGTACCTGAGAATGAATTAATAACTGCAACTATCAAAAGAGGGTTTTACTAAACAGCAAAACAGCACTGTTGCTAAAAGTATTAAAAATAAAATATACAGTACCGTTCAAAAATGTGCGGTCAGTAAGTTTTTTTTTCTTTTAAGAAATTAACTTTTATTCAGCAAGGATGCATTCAATTGGTAAGAAGTAACATTGTAAAGATATTTAAGATTTCTGTTTCAAATAAATGCTGTTCTTTTGAACTTTCTATT
>NW_015782541.1:0-1245 GCF_001515625.1 Sinocyclocheilus rhinocerous | reverse complement strand
TGGGTGAGTCCTAAAACAGCAGGAGTCCAATACTGCTCTTATTACAGAGATCAGTATCGTCACTCGCACAAACACAAGACGTGCACACGCATCCCACACTAGCTGCGGCTGAGCTTTTGATGGACTGAGAGATATTTCATAATGATAGTGTATTTAAGGTTGACTCAAATGCGCCTTTGAGAAGGTCTGCTGACAGATTAAACAGAGAGGAGGACAGAAAACCTGAAATAACAGCCTGTTAATGACCTTAACAACAATAAGCAGCTATTCAGTGTATAAAACAAAGCATGATAAAAAATAATAAAGTGGGAAGAACGTCATATTAAAGAGGTGAGTGCAGAAGTGTAGAAAAGATACCGATGGAGCAGTCGGGTCCAGTCCAGTTGGTGTCACAGGTGCAGGTGCCGCTCTCCGTCTGGTAGGTTCCGTGTCCCGAGCATTGGTCTGGACACATAGTCTTCAGGATCTCGCAGTTGTTGCCGCCCCATCCTGGATTGCAGTGGCACTCTCCGTGAATACACACTCCGTGAGATGAACAGGAGGGGTCCAGGCAGTCCACTGTGTGTGTTTGGGGAAAAATGCAAAAACTCTTAGTTAGCAGGTTAGCAAAACCATGCATAATAAAGTAGTATAACACTGAAATGTGCAATGCTGACCCTACATTGTATGCATTAAGTTTTAATTAATTTTCTTGCATAGAGACTTCATTGCCAAAAACAAAAATAGACTTTGAAATACTATTTAGAGGAGTCTTTTCAGGTCATTTTGTATGAAGGGCAACACTACGCAGTAATGGATTTCTGCTACATTAAAGTCTAAGAAGTGACTCCTAGCTTAAATTAATTGTACTTAAAATGTTAACACTAATGTTTAACATGCTTATAAAATGTTAATAGTTTTACTAAAAGGTAAGTAAACGGTACTTGTAAATTTGAACATTTTGGTAAAATAAATATTAAAATACTTTAATACTAAATAGTTACTTTAATAATAGAAAAGACAAAAACAAAGACAAAAAAGTTTGTTGTATCCATATCTATTCTACTATTGCACCATGTTGCTTCTAGACAAAATTTAAGCAACTACTCAAAACATATAAATAATTTATACCATTCTAAATTATTTTTTTAATGCTCTAACAAATGTGAAAAAAACAAAAACTTAAAATGATTGACAGGATGTATTGTGCGTTTATTCTTCTCTTCATTATTATTCATTTTATTGCCTTCTGCATAAATGCATTTG
>NW_015782540.1:0-1245 GCF_001515625.1 Sinocyclocheilus rhinocerous | reverse complement strand
GCTTCACTGTTTACAACATATATTTAGCATATATTTAAAATATATGTTGGCCTGAATTTATTTATTTATTTATTTTTAATAAAGATTTCTGCACTGAAGAAAAAAAAAAACTGGTGTAGGATTTACCTTGAAACAAATTTCACTCAGAAACTGCTAGTAAATTTCATAAATCATTATAAAGAAATGGCAAGTAACACTGAAATAAAAATAAAATTTTGAAGTATTTGCTTGTAAACTTATTTCAATAATTGCAGCTTTGAAACATAATTTTACAGTGTGGTTTCACTCTGAAATACAGCACATTACAGACATTAGTACATGGGTTATGAATTTTTACACCCTTCAAATATATTAATAAAGTTAAGCTTTAAGCATATCACAGCTTGTCTATGAAAAAGCCACGTGTGTGTTAGACTTAAAGGGAATTATGACAGAATAAAACCGGTCTGCAGGACTTTTCTAATAACATCTGATGTGCAGTATCTTTTTTTCTTCTCTCACCCGCTGCACACCGCAGAACGGAGGAATAACACATTGGGAAATCAATAAATGAAAGGTTTATATTCCTCGGAGGTGAAATCACCCCGGGGTGACGCTTCCCATGTGTCCGGCGTTACGGGCCATTTCCAGACCGACTCGATACGGGAGTTTATCAGCTCGGCATGTGGAAAGACTGCACAGAGAGACTGTGTTTCATTCTCATCAATACATCTGGATGAGCAAACAAACACGCACTGATTTCATCACAGGTAGAAAGTGTGGTTTTATTGCTTTTTTATGGTAATCTGTATATCAAGAGAGACCTGTTTAAACACCCTCAGATTTCAAACACAAGCGTGTGTGACTGAAACACTCATGTTCTGAGGATTATGGTGAGCCGTTTGTAAAAGATGAATGTGTAACACTGATGGATGACTAATTCCAACCAGATTAAATGGACACGAGAGAAAAATGTTCATAGAGAAATGTAAAACTGTCTGACGAGAAATGAAAAAGAGGCATTCAGACCATTACAAAAACCTCAACGCCCACATGATTCACCAGTTTTCTTTTGGACTAAACTCCTCTTTTTCTTTTACAAAACAGCTAATGTTTTGAATACTAGTCGCCAACTAACACAGGCTTTTAATGCAAAATATAGACACTTTTCACTATGCAGTCCATTTCTGATGGATCAAATCAAGTCACATCCAACATTGTTTCCTGCAGAATATCTGCACTGAAAAACATGGCGTAGAATTTACT
>NW_015782539.1:0-1245 GCF_001515625.1 Sinocyclocheilus rhinocerous | reverse complement strand
CACATGTAAGAGGAGGGCGCGTCTGGTCTGGAACAAGCGAAATCACATGGATTTGATCCGGTTTTGCGTTTTAGCGTCGTGAAGATTGAAAGGGGAAAAGTACGAAATCCGTTCCGCCGAACCAAGCGAGTATTTTTGATGAATTGCGAGGAGCGTCTCAGACTCTGCGTCACTGCCCACCGCAAGCCTGCGTAAATTATGCAGGAATGAGCGCCTCGGATTGGCTGAACTCGCCCTGAGAGGCGGGACGCGTCGGTCTTAATAGCACAACCATTGGCTGAGCGGGACTCAACGCTTCTAGAAGGGCGGATGTGATTGGATGCCTGCAGCTGTCAATCACGAGACGCCGGATTATTAAACACATTCACGTGCGATTTATAGTTTTTAGGCTTGAAAAGTTCAAAACTTCAGTTCATTACGTGCCCCTGATGTTAAATCATTTGTACTATTCAATATATCCAATATATAATTTGTACTAGCCAATATATTCAGATATATAATGATAATATATATCTGAATATATTGGATAAAATATTAAACTCAAATTTTAAAGATTAAAAAAAAAAAATTCTTAGGAATAAAAACATGGTAATTTACCATTTTTGTATTGACATCATCCTACAGAAAGTGGCATCAACAGCAGCACAATATTATCATGCATGAATTGTGTTTAGTGACATTAGTTTGCTTCTTGAAAGCCTCACTAGAAGTCCTCCAGTGAGACTCAATGACTAGCTTTAGCTCTTTATGAACATACCATTCTTTCCAAGTTATAATGATTGAATTCTTAAAATTACAACACAACCCTTTTCAGTTTATCAAGCTGAAAGCTTCAGGAATGACCAACTCTTGTTCTCAAAAGTATCTTTTTGGAGTCTCTATCATGCTTTTGTTTTTCTTCTTGATGCCATTAGACTGTGCATGAAAAAGCCTAAAAGTCAGTCTCTGCTGGCCTCTTCTGGACATAGACACTTACACACACGCTTTAACTTCAACTTGTTCATTTTCAAAACCAGAGACAGTGAGTAGCCTATTGAGAATCTTGCATTTCTTGAGTTTTCTTCTTCTTCCCACAGCATTTTCATCATTTCATGATCTCCCAGTTTCTTTTTTGGTTTTCTTTCTCCCTCTATTTGTTATTTTTCTAGTCTTTTCTTTTCTGTCTTCTCTCTTTTACTTCATTCTCACACAGAGTCAAACGGGACACAAGACAAGGACAGAGAAAGATGAACATTAGCAGGTTAC
>NW_015782538.1:0-1244 GCF_001515625.1 Sinocyclocheilus rhinocerous | reverse complement strand
GATGCCTTTAAACTAGAATTGATTTGATAGCGATATCTTAAACTCGAGCTAAACACTGTACACACTACATGATGCTGATAGAACGGTGTGTGCTTTTCATTCTTTAAGGTGACAATGGACAATGTCAGCGTGTTTTATAAACCCCTGAGGGTTCATTAAAACGACTTAACAAAACTGATATCCAAAGCTCATTTGTGTCCAGCAACTGGGACCTCCAGCAGTGAAGGCAGCTCTCTGGGGTGCTATTAAAAGGAAACCCAAGGGTTGCTGCGCTTAGAAAAGAGTGACACAACAGAGTTACATCCAGGTGGGAAAAGACTTTTGTACCCTCATAGAGATGTGAAGGCAATCG
The DNA here is from genome assembly GCF_001515625.1 of Sinocyclocheilus rhinocerous. Lineage (NCBI taxonomy): Eukaryota > Metazoa > Chordata > Actinopteri > Cypriniformes > Cyprinidae > Sinocyclocheilus > Sinocyclocheilus rhinocerous. Next base: position 892 of record NW_015782538.1, on the reverse strand, counting down.
GCGTTACTGTCAAAGGGTATGACCATTATGCGTCATTATGAGAGTCAGCAAATGCTCTTGAGTAATGGAGACGCCCGTTCAAAAATAAGTTTGTCCATGTATGTAATGATGTGATCAATTCTGTCCATGATTTCACAACACAGCTGAGATGGAGCCACCCAAAACATGTGCTCTAAAACTCCTCTGAGTTTCATGTAGTGACATGATTCACCTTGATGTCATTGATCAAAAAATAAATAATAAATAAATCATTTTGAAATTATTATAAGTATTTCAAACATCTAGATGTGTAGATGTTTATTTAAAAAATGAGTTTAGCTAACATAAAGTAATAAACAATACTTTTATAGCACTCACTACTGGTTAATGTTAATTTCTACATATAATAGTAACTTGTCAAGCTTTAAATAAACATAATGCAATGTATTTTGAATGAACATGATGCAATAATGAATTAACATTAATTAACATTAACCTAGATTAATAAATGCTGTAAAAAAAACTGTTAAGTCAATATGTAATGCATTAACTAATGTTAACGGTTATTGTAAAGTGTTACACGTAACGTCTAATTAATGATTCTGTGATACTGATTACCTCAAAAATAATTTTGACTTGGGTAAAAGTGGGAAAGTCAAGCATATTTTTGTTTCAAGTACAACAATTATTTAGTAAAATGTGTATAATTTAAGCTAAAAACTCAAACATTTTATTTTCTTTTTGAAAGAAATTAATACTTTCATTCAGCAAGGATGCATTCAATTCATAAAAAGAGCCAATAAAGACATTTATAATCACTAAAGATTATAAATCTGCATCATAGTTTCCTCATAATTATGAAGCAGCAAAACTGTTTTCATCATTGATAATAATCAGAAATGTTTCTTGAGCA
>NW_015782537.1:0-1245 GCF_001515625.1 Sinocyclocheilus rhinocerous | reverse complement strand
GTCTGACTTCTGTAGGAGTTTATAGAGGCCTTTAGTATGTCTGCTTCAGGAGATCAGTGGCAAAAATGCACAGAACAAGTGTCCTGTAGTAATCGAGCATAGCTTATGTAGTATTTGCTTAGTGCTGCTAGTATAAAGGAAACTAGAAACCTTTTTTTATATTAATTATAAGTAGTGCTTGCTCACGCCCATGCAAGAACCCACACAATCAAAGTTTGATATTTTGCTCCATCCTTAAATGAAAGTTTATGGGATTTTTTTTTCTCCCACTTATTTTATCATCCACCAGTCAATAATTAGACAAGTAGCAGCATATATGTTATCATCACACATAACATAAGGTTCAGTGAATCTTGTGCAAATCTTGTGTTTTATAACACAGTGATCACAGCAATTTCTGGAAGACACAGAAATACAGCAGATCATAGTGCAGTCTATCAAAGGAGATTCAAATTAAACAATCATAACCTTTGCGAAATGGAAATGTAACCATTTGGGAATGTTACTGTTTTAATAGCACTATCACGATTGAGGAATCTCCTGTGGCTTCACTGTGTCTCCATGGAAACACTTCCCTCAAAAGCTGAAGGGACTGTTCAGGTTAAAGGGCTTTGTTGATGTAAATACATTTTAACCCCCATTTCACATTAAACGAAGAGGACAAATCCGCCCATATGTAAAAGATTGAACTGTTTCCATGTGATACATATGAAAAATAGTCAAGATTTGATCTATTTAATATGTTCCTGAATCCAGATTCATGAGCTTGCTCTTCACAGTTTGAAGACCAAGTATATATTAATTATATTTAATTTTCTTCAGATTTTTATTTTATTTTATTTGTTGTTAATAATGTTTCATGGCTATGCTTTTTTAAATGTATTTTTGGTGTCCTTTTTGTGTGCACAAATAAATTAGGAATGTGAACTAGTTAACTATGCTTTTCCTCTTTCAGGCTGTCAGTATCGGTTCTGTTTGCTCCAAGCCAAGTCAGAGTGAAAACCCCGTTACGCTGTAAGTCTAAATCAATGACCGTTATCTCTTGGCATGAATCGAATGGCAAATTCGATTCAAATGAGGAACAATTTAAGATCCAGATGTGGGCTCCCCGGTGAATGTCTTTGCATGTGAGTTTTGCCTCTATTTCTTCATTTACTGGTGGCAATAAACCTTTATGAGTGCAGTCAGGACTGCCGTGGCTTTAATGGCATGTGGCATCCTCTAAAATGGGCATCTGTTAATTTA
>NW_015782536.1:0-1245 GCF_001515625.1 Sinocyclocheilus rhinocerous | reverse complement strand
ATCAACATTGGCTACCAGAAATCCCTTACTCTGCCTTTAAATAAATAGAGACATTTTATTTTATTTTATTTTACATGCAGTAAAACCAAACTTTGTGGCATATATATATAGACAAGTTAACATGGAATTAAAATTGACCATATTTACATCTAATTTAAATTATTATTCCAAATAAAAATGTCTTGGTAATTTTTCATTAAAATGTAATAACTTAATATGCCTCTGAAACTATTTTTATCCTTTGGCCGACATCACCAATCTGTCTTTTTTTTTCAACCCTTTCCCATCCGGACATCTCACTCACATTGGAACACCTTTTCAAGATCCAATTGATTGTCCAATAAGTGGATACATTCAACGATCGTACATGTTTCACTCTGAAGTACTTCACATTATGGATTAAAATGGGTTGCAAATGCAGTTTCATGTTGACCTGTGTACTGTATTTAAAAGACCAGAGAAGTGATGCACCATGGAAATAGTGCATTGTGTTCTGTTTTTTCTTATTTTGTAATGGTGTGTAATAAATGTGTAGAGTAGCATCAGGAAGCCCCTCTGTGGTGGTATGACTAAGCTGCCATCAGCCGTACCGCCATAAACTGGGTCGTAACAGACCAACCTCACAGGCACAAGCTGCCGCACTCCATCTTCCTGGTGAACGCTGGCATTTCTCATTACATTCCCTAATAACCAGTCAGGTGCTGTGGTGGACTCCCGCTCAAGCTGGCTAAATGTGCCTCCCGTGTACGACACGACTGAGAGGGGTTATGGGGAACTCCAGACACAAGGAAAGAGTGGCAAAACTCGTATGAACATATCTGCTCGCGGTCAGGGGTGAAATGAGCTCCAGTGGAGTCAGAGGAAAGACGTTTATGTGACACAAGGGGACCACAGCTGAGAACAGGAGGAAAACAGAAAGAAATGGTGAAATAAGTAGCAGTGAGTTTTCGGGAGAGAGACAGAAAGAAATAGAGGAGATATTTTGATGTGTATAAGACAAGCACATTGATTGTTTAAGGTTATAAAGTGCTGCTCCTTTGGGAAAAAAGACTGAATGATAGAAATAGATGTGTATTACTATGGGCATCGTCAAGGTGTTTTGAGTTCATTGAGAGCCAGAGAAAGAAAAAAACACAACTAAGATCTATTTAATATCTCAAGTAAATCTTTTATCTGGTAATGAAATTAAATAGAGATTAAATGTAGACTTTTGCTTAAATCTTCTACTTCTTAGATGTTTTCCTC
>NW_015782535.1:0-1244 GCF_001515625.1 Sinocyclocheilus rhinocerous | reverse complement strand
TTTGCTTAAGGTTATCATACCGTCAAAATCTCATACCGGCCCATAGATATAACGTGTGGTTTCTTGGAGCAAGAGAGAGTGTGAAAAAGATATGTGGTAGGTACTATGTGCACCAGTTCAAACCCTGGAAGGGGTGTTTCATGAACTGGAAGGTGACTTGTATCCCCTGTCAGAACAAGATTAACGGTTCCTTGAGTGATTCACATCTTGTGGTCTGAAGTGGGTAGAGCGAACCTTCACTGTTGCGTAGCAAAAACCCAATGCGGGTGCACAGTCAGCATAGAATCATGTCATCACAACTGAGACAACAGTGGGGTTTTGAACATTTGACTTTTGAAGTGGAATGTACACTACAATCTAAGTTAGGAATTGGAATCATATGGATTTTATAGATTCTTCTTAACCTTTTTTAGTTAAAAGTACCTTTTGTTACAATAAAAGGATTCCAACTGTGTATATTTTAACTCTACTATTTAAATAAGTACAGTACTTTCATTTAAAGGGATAGTTCAACCAAAAATGAAAAAAATCTGTCATCATTTACTTACCCTCATATCATTCCAAACCTATTTGACTTACTTTCTTCTGTGGAAAATAAAAAAAGATAATTTGAAAAAAATTCTTAGTGTCTTTCTTTTCTGATCCACAAAAGATAGAAAGTTCAGTATTTTGATGTTGCCGCGTCTGTACTTCTAGATGTGTGATGGAAGAATGGGGCAGATAGCAGCCTTGTAATGAAGCGGCGGATCAAAGCTCAGGGCAGATGTGTTTTTATAGACTCCTCTCCTTTGGGGAGAGCTACAGTGGTTATGGACATAACTTTATCCTTTCTTTGTTCCTCTCCTATCTCCGTTTCTCACTTTTTCTAACAGCAAGCCACAGAAAACTGTAATTTCAAGAGCTTCTTGGCCCTCAAGAACTCACTGTCACCTAATCTGGTTTGTCTCCACAGAAACAAAGAGGTAGGTTTCAGGAGTGGTTATGTTTTATGGATACTCTTCATGTCAGTGCTCTGGTTTAGATGGTTGGAGCATTGTTCTGACAGGTACTTACAGAAGACATACACCATTCATGTCTTTTATCACTAAGAGAAGAAAAAGTTTCTTCTGGTATTCACAGAATAGGCAAATACACTTCCTCGTGTTCTTTGTATTGGTGACACGCATTGTAAGGAGTCTAAGTTCTAGTTTCTCTCTTATTTAGGGATGCACCAAATGTTCGGCAACCGAAATTATTTGGCCGAA
>NW_015782534.1:0-1245 GCF_001515625.1 Sinocyclocheilus rhinocerous | reverse complement strand
CATAATGGAAAAAATCACCGCGTGCTCATCTGGACAGTCTCTTACTCTGAACTTTGACCTTGGAAGTATTTTTCCACACATTTTTGTATTTTAACGTTTTTTTGTATTGATAATGACAATGACAAGAAATCAAAGTACAAACATTATTAAAATTATTTATACCTATTATTAAATACTTTTTAGCTTTTTTTAAATTTACTTTTGATTTTGTTTTGCTTGTGTGCACACTTATTAGACCTTGTACTAATGCTTAACCAGAAAAAACAAAATAAATAATAAATAAGGAACTTGACTTGACAGTTTTTTTTTTAAATACGCAAAACAATATAAAGTGAAAAAAGTTAACATTATTTAATCATTTGTTTGGTTATAGAACGATGCCTTTTACGAGGAGTTTCTTTACTATTTGAAATATTTTTCACCATATTTTCTTCTCACTCTATTCTCACGTTGTCTTGCATGCTTCACAGTCTCACACTTTATTCTTATCTAAGGAGTTTCATGACCTGACATTTATCTAATTTGCTGAAGATATTAAACATAGAACCATGTTGCTATCATCCTTGAACTGTGCCAGTAAATAGAAAGAGAGAAAACACAATGGAATTAATGATTCACTTTGATTTCTCTGCCTCTCTTTTTACATGTAAATATTCTCTCACATGGAGATGTGTTTAGTGGTATTTGTGTCAATAATACGTGCATTTTCCTTGTTTTAGGTCCTGGAGGAAGCATTGGAGGAGGTTTTTGTGAAACAGCAGGAGTGCACGCTTCTCACGCAAACTCCAACACACAGCTGCATTAACAACGCCCACTGTTCTGGGATTACCTCCACTCAGTTATGCAATACTAAAGCAAGATCTGGACTTGGAACCAGACTGAACAAACCCTCGTTTCATCAGAGAGAGGAAGAGAGGCAACATAAGAAGGTAAAAGTGATTTATTTTCCTCTTTTCTTTGCAAGAAAACCGCATTCAGTTTAATCAGTTCTGTTTCTACAGCAATGAACCTTTACTTTATTACTATCTACAGTTTTTGTTGAATCATACTTATGTTAAATTGCAGAAAATACCATCAGAATTTCTAGTCTCACTTTCCCATTGAGTCTTTTTTAATTTGCATGCTGCACACAAAAAGAATAATAGTTTATACAACATGCAATCTTCCACCAAAAACTCAACTGTTAACAAGACACATCTGTTTTAAATAATACTGTCTGTTCAGGGTTTCAGAAACACTGTGTGT
>NW_015782533.1:0-1244 GCF_001515625.1 Sinocyclocheilus rhinocerous | reverse complement strand
GAAAGGAAAAATTGAAATCGCATCATATGACCCCTTTAAGAATCTGTTGAGTGATACAGTGACTCACACAATCCATTATAATCCAGTTGTTTGCCTACACCTATTGGTGTAATGTAACCTGCATTGTCACCACCTCTACTTTAAGACATTATTTTGTAACTTCTTCATGTATGGAACCAGCCAGAGAGGTATAATCAATCTGAAAATCAACAATTTTTTAAAGAGTGAAATATGAGGTGGAAAAAAACATTTATTTATTTAACATTCTGTATTTTCCTTGCCATACTACATCAGGTAGGCAATTACCATTGAGACCTATGGTAAGCTGTAAAAACCATAAACAAAGAGATGAGTTTATACAAATAAAGAGTGAATCTTGCTTTCCTAGAACAGCAAGTAGAGCAGCCTAACATTATATATAAGTAATGATGCATTGACAACAGTTCAGCAAGTAAGTTTTATTCGATAGCCTCTCTGACAGTGAAGGATTCAGTGGGTTCATTCAGTGAAGATTCATCAGATTAATTCAAATACATAACTGCAGAGTTCCTCTTTTTGAATTATTCAGTAAAGTAATTTGTTCATGAATTGGACTGCACAGGACGTGCTTTGTTTGTTTGAACGTGGGATCTGCACACACTTGGTATGTCATGTTCGATATACGCAATTATAAGTTCTACCTGCCACCTTTTTACTGAATCTGAGAACATTTTTTAAATTTATTTCTGACGTACACAGATGCTTCACCATTCTTGCATCTCCGAGAAATGTTATTGTCCACTCTGTGACTCAATGGTTTAAACTACCAAATGATATATTGTTCAAATTTTAAACATTTCATGGTTAAAATGTTAGCAGTGCATGTCAAGATTTTGTCACCTGTTATTCTGCTAAATAAGAAGTTACTAGAAATTTTTTTTTCAGAAGAGTAAAGTTTGTTTTAAAAAACAAAATAAAATTAACCAAACAAAGTTTTGCAAACAGAATTAACTAAAAGAACATTTAAAAAAAAAGAAAAGAGGAGTAAGTGCAACATGTCTCAGAACATTTTCTCCAGCTCAACTAATGACATCCCAACAGCAGTCAACCTCTTAATCTGGAGACTAAAAAAAAATACAAGTCCATCTGCTCAGTCTTACACCTTTCTTGCTAGTACACTTTCTCCCTCTCACTTTCTTTGGTGGGTTTTTCTTGCCATGGTAGTTTTGCCAGGTTCTGTGATTTGCATCTGTTCTCTGTGCTGT
>NW_015782532.1:0-1228 GCF_001515625.1 Sinocyclocheilus rhinocerous | reverse complement strand
ACATCTCTGGAGAGTATTCTGCACTCAGGTGAAAAACTCTGCAAAGCAGTGTGTGTGTGTGTTTGTGTGTGTGTGTGCAATTAACTAAACAAAGGTACAAATGTCAACTAATTTATTTCTTGTTGTTAGTTTATTCTACAGCTGTTCATAGCTTGACTATTGTCAACTAGTCCAATCAAATGCAGATTGAATGCAAAGTGACAGCATACAATATTCCTAAGTGTAAATATGTTGCTATGTTTTTCACTACAATATGTATGACTAAAATAAATGAGTAAAGTATGTTGATGTTCTGTAAATGCAGCTTTGTTAGTGGTGAGATCTAAATATTAACTAACCTCAACATGTTCAGTATTTTAATTCATTCACACAGCTGCTTCTTTTACTTTCTGCATCAGTGACGACAACACCTCAATTTCTTACTAAGCTTATCCTTGTAGGAAAAAAAGTACACTTTTTATATAGAAAATTTAAAATAGAATATATAAAAGTGTGGACATATTGTAATGTTTGCAACACTCGCATTAATTGCAATTAAATGAAAATGTATCAGATTACATTTAAATGCAGTAGCAGTAGAACTTAGGTACAGATTTATATTTAATTCCATAATTACCTCTATAGTCTTTGAAGGTACAAGTGCGCATTCAAAACAATTAAGGGCACTTCTTTTTCACCATGGTATTACTGACTCAAATCCACATTATCATTCAAATTTACGATGCAATATACAATGCTAAAACTACTCGACCGCATAAAATCTGACTTACGTTTAAATTCGCACAGGATGATATGATGCAGGGCTCCTCCCCAGGTTCCATAGTTGTCTTAGGGATGCTGGCAGTGAGCTCAAGATCAGGTTTCACTGAGCCTGTAGTAGGTTGAGGATCAGGTTTGGGTAGCGACCCATAGCCGAAGGCCTGGATAGCATTTCCTGTGGGAAAAGAAAGGGGAAAAAACCCATAGATTCAAAGCACATTTTCATAAGAAAATGTTTCTGCAGAAAGTCAGAGAGACTTTAACTCGCCAGATTCCTTGAGAAGAAAAGTAATGTCTTCTTCTCCAAGTTTGTTAAGAGCGAGGTATAGTTATCTGTATTTGGGGGTCAGCAGTTCAGTTAAATGCTAATTCTGCAATGCTTGCAGATTTTGAATCAGTTAATTGCTAGAAAAACAAAACAAGACACGCATCATCTCACCACACACACACACACACACACACACACACA
>NW_015782531.1:0-1233 GCF_001515625.1 Sinocyclocheilus rhinocerous | reverse complement strand
GGATGTCGAAGAAAGAGCAAGGGTGACCGCAACTTTTATTACATATTAGAGCCCCTCTACTTTAAATAACTATATTTTGTTTGGGCATTTAAGCAACATTATGTCGACAGTCAAGTGTTTGCTACCCACCATTAGCAAAATGCATGAACAACCAATTAAGTAGCACTATTCAACCATTTATATATATTTATATATACCGTTTTCATGTGAGGTCTGAGTTATGTAATGCAATACTTTATTATTCATTAAATACGTTTTACTAGGCCACTCCTAAGATCAATCAATTGCCGAAACTGATGATGCTCGTTGACGCTATCATGTAAAAATAATCACGGTGATGATAACTTTGAAAACTTATTTCATGGTTATGTTTTGAGCACTATATAGGCCTAAAGCAGGAACATGTAAGTTGTCATCGTAATGACTGTCCCTTTGGATTTTCCCCCAGAGTGCGCTCATTCAGGGTGTTTGGGGTGAGTAATTTTAGCGTACCTTCCATCTATGAAAATGCAGTTCAATAACTATGTCCAACAACTATGTTTTTAATTGTATTAATGGATTTTTTTCTCTATAGAACAAAACCAAACATGTATCAGTCGAGGAAATTGTGGAGTCAGTTGAATTCCTGAAAAAAAATGTAATCAACTTTGACGATAATGTCACACATAAAGACGGCTTTTGGGGACAGGTGTGCAGTGCACTTACCATTCCAAACACTAAAAACAATCGCTATAGACTGCTAAGAGCATTTCGTAAGGTGAGCACTTCTTTGTTTCACTAACAGGCTTTCAAAACCAGACTCCTGACACAAATAGTTATGAAAATAACAATTAAAATACGATTACAACACACGCACACACACACACACACACACACACACTTTTATGTGTAAATATGTATGTACATATACATTTCTCTTGTTGATGACAGTCAACAGTGATAGTTGCTATATTGTGTTTTACACCATCTGTTAAAGTTACAAAATTGATCAAAGTTACATGCAGTCTTATATATTTACTAATGAAATTATATAATTTTTAGATTCATAGACATAGTCACAGCTTGACCTATATGTCCTTTTTGTTCATTTCCTAAATTTGAACTGTTTGAGATTAACTTGAAGCTTCATGGTTATATACTTTGTAAAAGCACCAGCCAGAATCGTTCCCATCTCCAGTCCCATCCGAAGACAGTGGAAGTGCTGCAGGAGATGAAAGACGCAAGTCTTCTGAA
>NW_015782530.1:0-1244 GCF_001515625.1 Sinocyclocheilus rhinocerous | reverse complement strand
ACACAAACACACACAAAGCTGTGCTTTGATCTATATCATAAAATAGATTTTTCATCATGGAACCGCTGACATAATCAGCAGTGGCCTTTGTCTTCTGCCAATCAGTTATGACTGTAGATCATAGACTATGCTGTAGATAGAAGGTTGGAGGATGCGTTGTCGTGGCAACTGAAACCTTTCTCAGGGCTTGATAACTGCATCTAAAAGCACTGCTGAAAGCCATGCTCTGCAGCATAATACAGTAATGTGCCCTAATTGTACTGAATTTGCCTCTCGTGGAGGCACCAAATTGCCTTACCTGTAAGTGTGTCGCCTTTTTAGGCCATCTGTGAGCGCAAGGAAGTAGGTTTGATTTCTGTGGTGACTTAGATTTTTAGGAGCGGTTGCCCTCTTTATCTGAGCTTCCTCATCTTTCTATGGGTTTAGTTCTGTTTGCATGCTGTTTAAGTTTGAGGTCGTATATGTCCTCCCAGACGTTATTTTATGTTTATGAGAAAGATTCAGTATAAAAAGAAAAACTGAATTTGTCTTGTGGCTTACCACAACAGCAGTGCCAGAAAGTAAGTTGTCATGTGTTGCTGAGAAGTTTTCTCATGGTTTAATTGTAGGTCAGTGATTTCTCCTTAACCGATGAACCTCACAGTGCTCTGCAGAAGCTGGCAAACAATGAGAGCCAGAAGAAGGAGATGGAGAAAAAGGCAGGACCCAAACCCTCAGAGAACAGGACCAGTCACCTGTCTCAGGCCCACCTACTGGCTGGGGCAGTCAAACGACGCAGGTACGAAAAGGACAAACTCACCTCAATGTGTTCATTTAAATGATTATACTGTATTTAATATCCTAATAACCTTCATGTATAATTATTTGTGATTCATTTTTGTCTTTGTATAGCTCGTCTCAGTCCTCAGAGGGGAGTAAAAAGCAGAAAGCAGAGGAGTCTGTAGCCGGCAATGGCAGTCAGACAGGTGAGCAATGTAGTATAATGCTGGCTTTACATAATGTAATTATGTAAAGTGATTTTTAGATCTGTAATTATTTGCCATACTGTTTTAATTGCTTTTAAAATGTATCAGATTATAGTTGATAAAAATGTGGGGAAGTGTTCATAAGAATCCCAGTGTGAAACAAATTTTTAAAAATGTTTTTAGGAGTCTGTAAAAAACACCATATGTACACTACACTAGTTTGTGGTCTGTCATTTTTAAGAAATGAATACTTTTATTCAGCAAGGATGCATTAAATTG
>NW_015782529.1:0-1244 GCF_001515625.1 Sinocyclocheilus rhinocerous | reverse complement strand
TTTTGCAGTAATGAGACATACGAGTCATACAAACATGAAGATAAGTAACTTTTTACTACAGTTTATATGGGAGAGTATATTTTAGGTGTTGTGACAGCTTACCTTTGCCTCTGTCACTGTTGTTTGGCATGCAATTAGATATTTTTCATTTCTTGTAATGTTTGGACGTAGATCCCTCTTTATGAGGAAAATATCCTAGGTGCTTTGTTGTTTTGCATTATGAAGTGCATTTGAGGTTCTGAAGTGCTTTTGTGGTTGTAGTCACCATGGCTCTCATTGTTATTTAAATGATGCATAAATGTTATATTAAATTATTTTACTTCTATATCTTGAGGAGAGCTTGAAGGACCCTTTTAATCTCATCTGTTTTAATGGGCTGGGGGAGGGGGCTTGTTTTACAGTGGTTGGTGGGTTTAGATCAGTGCCACACCATTAAAGTAACTCCCTTTCTGGGTGACAGTTTGCTTGAATGAGACGTAGAATTACTTTTAACCAAAGATATGGCCATTTTGTGTAAGGAAAGCCTGTTAGGAGCCTTGTGCATGCTGTCGTGATGAATGTTTTGAAGGTAAGCAAACCAGCAGATGCATGCTTTGCTTTCCTTTGGCGCTGATGTTTAGGTCCATGGTCCAGTGAGGCTTATCTTCCAACTGTAGAGTTTGCTTCTCGACGAGCTCGGGCTGGCCTTGTCGTAATTGTTTTGTTGTCCTTTACAAAGGTCAGAGAAAACGAGAATAAAAGATGTGTTTAACAGATGTAGAGGCATTCATGTTAAGATCTAATCAATACTCTTATGAAAGGCAGCTCTGGGTTTCTGCTTTGAATAATGCAGATGATCAGATCTATTGAGTGAGCGGGGCGGGGACGGCGCTTGAAGACAGTTTATTTAGAGTCATCATCATTGAGAAGATCGTTATGAATTGTGTTGTGGGTTTGCATTTAGACTGAAATCTTATTTCACACCAAGCTGAGCATTTGTTTCCCTTTAAGAGGAGCACAATCTTTTCCTCCTATTCTTTGTGAAATTTACGATGTTTTTGACAGCTTTATCTGTTCATCTAGTCATGCCACCTGTACTAGTCTGGTCTGGTTGGGTAATAATGATGGTTTTACTTATTTTTTAAAAATTCCCCTTATGTTTTATAACAGGAAAATGGCTATAAACCTTGTTTGAAATTATTTAACTTGCGTCTATTTCCGTTCTTCACCAGAATATAGGTTACCCTGTATTTATTTGTTTAGTT
>NW_015782528.1:0-1243 GCF_001515625.1 Sinocyclocheilus rhinocerous | reverse complement strand
TAAACTCACCTGCTTGATTTAATCTGCCTGTTTGCCTCCTTGTCCGGGTTGTGACACTCCCATTAGGAAAATTGCTCTCGGGTGTAAATCATCATTGCTGAAACATGTAGTGTCTTTTCAAAGACAGGTCTATGTGATTCTGAAAAGCAATGCTGAAGAGCTTAATTTGTCCTTTAATGTTAAAGTTGAGGACTTTAACTATACAGTGAACAAGCAAAAAACAAGCAAAAAAAGACAAAAATGAGGACGAAAATGTAGTCTCAGATAATGATGGTAACTCTACAGATTCCAATACTTCTGACTGCTCCTATTTATCATCACAAAGTGAAATTGAAAATCAGACTACAGTATATAAAGTTGAAGGCATTTGCAAATTTTTGAAAGAAACCAAAGGGCTACCTGGAGTTCAGGTTGAAGACTATTTCCCTGATCGCCCAACTTTCATTAATGATGTAAAGATTTTAATGAAAAAAGGTGCATTTGCTGATAAAGAAGTTTACCGTCTCAGGAAAATTGTGAGTAAACTTAAAAAGCAAATTCTTAGAGATGAAAAACAAGATATGCTGTAACTTCTTTTTTTCTGGTAGAAGCATTAGCTTTACTGAGTGTTTCTTTTAATTTTTTTGTTTCTTAAAAACATCAATTATTATGAGAGATTTTAAAATTGGAACTCTCAATTTAAATGGTGCTAGAGACAGTCAGAAGAGAATGTGTTTGTTTGAATTTATAAAACAAAAGCAGATTGATGTTACTTTTGTTCAAGAATCACGTAGTGATTTAAAAAATGAGGTAAAATTGATAAAAGAATGGGATGGTAAATTTGTTATGATTCACATGTCTTCTAATAGCGGAGGAGTAGCTGTTTTATTTTCAAAGAAATCACTACCAATTTCTTGTGAAATAGAATAAATTGTTAAAGGGCGTTTTTTAAAAGTTAAAGCTAAGTTTGAAAATGTTATAATGACTTTTTTAAATATTTATGCTCCTACAAAAGGGGCTGAAAGAATAACTGTTTTTGATACAATTAGTGTTGTTATGAAATACATAAAATTCCTAGGTGGAGATTTTAACTGTACAGAAAATGATAAACTAGATCAGAATCATTTAGAGCCACACATTGCATCGCAAAAAGCTTTTACACAATTAATAAGAACTTTTGATTTATGTGATGTTTGGAGGAATGTGCATCACAAGAACAGACAATATACACTGAACAAAATTATAAACGCAACACTTTTGTTTT
>NW_015782527.1:0-1244 GCF_001515625.1 Sinocyclocheilus rhinocerous | reverse complement strand
GTTCAGGTGTGTTTAATTGGGGTTGGCGCTAAACTCTGCAGGACATTGGCCCTCCAGGACCGAGTTTGAACACCCCTGTGTTACATGGTCAGTACATGTTTACATTACGGTACAAAATTATTCCTATTGTATAGTCGTTCTCTTTTGTACACGTTCTATATGTGTGTGTTCAGCTACATCTAATTGTTTTGATTGTATTTCATTTTATTTATTTATTTTTACATTTGGAATATATATATCAATATGTAGAAATGTAGCAAATTGCTGTCTTGTTCAGTTTCGAGATATGTTTATGTTATGTTATGTTGTGTTTAAGACACAACATAGTTTAAGTTTAAGAGTTTGTAAACGTGCGAATTGCCTTGTTGGTATATAGAATTATATTGGTGGTTGTGTCTAAGAGAGAAAAGAATGAATGTTTTTGAAAGCTGTATTCACTGAAAGTATTTTATATCAAAGCAATGGAAAATTATCTACAGTTTAGCCCACATTAGACTGCTGTTGTGCTCACTGTATGAAGAGTACTGAAAAAGTGACCAAAGTATTGAGAAATGTGTCCTAGTGATCGGAATTTTTTTTTTTAATAAATAATAATCTGTAATGCTTATTAGTTTATTTGCATGATGAGCTCATTAATATCCAATCACTCTTACCAACAGTCAGCTTGACACTGCTGCTTTGGTGGGCTACAGCGGCAGACACAGATGCCCAACACTCCACTGTGCTGCTTGTCTCTGCTTTTATCTGAAGCACACTGGTGGAGTTGAAAAGGCCTTTGGGGTCCTGGAGACTGCTGGTGTTGTAGTCGCCTCTGTCCACAGTGGTGCCACTGACCACCCAGGACACTGAAGGGTCCGGATACCAGCCACTCGCTTGGCAATGGAAGGTGACAAGCATCCCCTCTTGAACTGACAGATCACTCTCCAAAATCCTGACATTTCCTTTTTCTACATTTTAAATACAAGACATGAAGACTTTGTGTCATAGTTTCTCAAAACGTTGACATATTTCAAATATTATTATCTTATCATAAATGTTTGTGTGTACTCTGATGGAAAATAATATAAGAAAAATTTAATTTCAATGTTTCACAAAACATTTACGTTGTCTTGCAAAACTATTGCACAAAAGCAAATTTAGTATTATAGTAATATATTACTTCAATTACAAAAGTTTTGTGAGAAACACAAAGTTTGCCACAAAATTTTTCACGGGGTGCACAACTGTGTGAGAACTTTTTCACA
>NW_015782526.1:0-1244 GCF_001515625.1 Sinocyclocheilus rhinocerous | reverse complement strand
TCAGTCTGATGAGATTGTTGAGGTAAACCGCAGAACCGCCTCAGGGCTGTGGGCCTCAGCAAAACCGCTGCTGTAATTAAACCATTCTCAGTCCGTCACTGCAGCTACAATACCTTCTGTGGGTGCGGCCCACTAGCATATACAACTGACCACAGGCCTTTTCAAAATACAATACGCAGACAAAAACGGCTAACTGGAAAGATTTTCGAACAATCATCCTTACAAGTCTTACATGTGTTTTAAGCTAGGGCTAGGGCTAGGGCACAAACACACTTGCAGCAAAACTTGACCAAGAAGAGGGATGTCATGGCTTATGGGCATACTTTTTGATTTTAATCAGTCATTTTTTTGCCAAAACAGTACAATGACTACAGTCGTTGTACACTTTATCTCAAACAGTAGTTAAGTACAGATGAGGACAGCGGTAACTATCTGATTGTGATTCTCTGCAGGACTTTCCCTCTCTAACACTTACCTCTCTGCACACTTGGCAGGAGGAGAGGTGTTTTGGGAAAAGGGAACCAGGGGAAAAGCTGCAAGAGGGAGAGGATGTGACTGCAATCACAAGAGACGGGGATGTGCATGTGTCACGTTTCTGTACTTTTTGAAAGTGATGAGAAAGCTGGATTATTGCCTCCATTCTCAGACCACCACTTCTCAAACTGTCTCCAAGTATTGTTGTTTGATGTAAGATGATATCCCCATGGACATGATGGAGGACAATAGAGACAAAGTGGGAGAGATTATGAAGAATACAGTGAAATGTGGAAATCAGAATACTCTTGTTTTTAGTTTTGTTCCAAAACGTACTGAGCTAAAGCAGTTTCCTAATTTGGAACTAATAGGAACTAATTTGAAACATTCTATACAGGCAGCAATTTTTGCACACAACAAGTGAAACACACTGTAGACTCTATTCTTTGACTTCAGAGAGTAGAGTTTGAAGTTAGCATGTTGCTAAGCTAACAGTGACACTTTAATACACACAAAAACATAAATATTAGGTAAAATGGCCTAACGTAAATTGGACTGAATAATTTTTACCAATACTTTTCAGTTCTGAATAAAACAACTACAGTTAGGTCCATATATACTGGCACAATTTTCATAATTGTGGCTCTGTATGCCACCAGAATAGAATTAAAATCCAAAAACAATCAAGATGAAATGGAAGTGCAGACTTTAAGCTTTATTCAAGGGATTGAACAAAAATATAACATAAAATGCTTAGGAATTACAACCAT
>NW_015782525.1:0-1244 GCF_001515625.1 Sinocyclocheilus rhinocerous | reverse complement strand
GGCTGCTGAGTATTTTAAAACATTCAACACGTGTTTGATGTCCTGTGAGGGGTCATACGATGTGCAGGAGTTTAAAGACTTCTACCCCACCTTAGCCGGTCAGTGATATCATGATGCATTCTCAGATTTGCTTCAAATAGCTATGAATATTAGAAATCCATCCTAACTAAAACAAGCCTGATTCAAAAGCGAATGGCTTGGTATACATGAGAAGTCCATCAATGATCTGACATAGGAAGTCTAGTACCATAATTGTTTTTTTAGTATCAGTATAAATGCAATGTCCTCTCTCTTTTTTTTCTCCCCCAGATTTCTATTTTGAAGTAATGAAGTGTAAAGTAAAATGTGAGGAAAATTTGATTCCAAATGTTGGTGGTTTCTTTGTGGAGAAATTTGTTGCCACCATGTACCACTACATGCAGTTTGCTTATTACAAATGTAAGTAACATAAACACACACACAACAAAAATTGTTAATTGTCTTCTTTCAGCAGTAGACACAAGAAATACTACAATCTGCCCATATTTCATATCAATTAGTAAATTTTGGTATAATGGGGAATGATGTATTGTAAAACAATATTATTGTAGGAGACATGCAAGTCTCTCAGTATCCAGTTCTTGTAAACACTTTTTATAAACACTTTCCAGTTCTTGTAAACATCTAGAGGTATTGGCATGACACACTGTTGATGCATTCATTCAAAACTGATAGAATAACATGTTCACAATATATTTACAGTGTAATAGACTTGTTGCACTTGACCACTTCATGCAGTTTCACTGATGGAATAGCAAACCGATCACAATCCGATCACCAAACCATTTCAGGAGGTGAATTGAGAGCCATTTTAGATGCGACTCGGTCACATGTGAATTTGGTGTAAAAGTGACATGTACTCTATAAATTTTACTGCTTCTAAAATGGTAAAAATAAAGGTGTGGCATTTGCAAATTCAAATCCAGTTTGTGGAAACACTTTTATGTGGCCAAGTGTAAATGGAATGTTCAAACTCAATCAGATAACAATCCAGTCATAGAGACAGACCAAGAATAAATGCCCCCATAGACTAAGACTTCATTGCCAAAAGGTTTATCAAAACAATCACTTTACAAATTACTTTTATTAATTTGTCCTTCTAGTAAATGATGTGCGAAATGCAGCGTTGTGTGCAGCAAGCTATATGCTGTTTGATGCAAACGATCAAGTGATGCAGCAGAACATGGCCTACTACAGATTCCACA
>NW_015782524.1:0-1243 GCF_001515625.1 Sinocyclocheilus rhinocerous | reverse complement strand
GCACACAGCGGGACACCAGCTCACACACCTGCGCTGGAGTGAGCGTGAAAGCTGACAGCTGTGTGCGAGCGTGTGCACCTGTAAAGCCGGCAGGTATTTGGGCAGCTCTCTCTTCAGCTCTACGGGCGAGATGGGCGGCGATTCGGGGACGTAGTTGTCTTCTGGAGTGGCTGAATGAGAGGGAGACTGTGGGGTGACGTCTCCCGCCTCCTCGGCTCCCTCTTCTTCCTCTTCCTCACCGCTCACCTCCGAGTCATGATCGAACCGGGACTCTGGAACTGTCACAGCAACACGACACATAGCACACACAGACTAATGCGAAAGATATTTGATGGGAGTAAACTATCATATCAAATTATACCTTTAAAGTCACAAAAAAATAAAGCACTGTTGATGAAATGCTCACTGGGAGGAATGTGGTTTCCATTCTCTCTGTCCTCTTCTTCCTCCTCTGACTGTTCTTCATCACTCATGGCAGCTGAGAAAGATAAAGTACGTACACATAGGAAAGTGCATAATAATTCATGCACTCTACACATACATGTGTGATGGTTATAATGCTCAGCGCTGCAAAAACAACACCATTCTTTGATGCAACCTGAATAGTTCTAAATGTAATGCTGCAATCAACGCTTTCATTCATTTTTACATTTCACTTTAATCATGACAGTCGTAACAGATTCAGTTTAATTGTACACTGTACACAATCTTGAAATCGGTGGGCATTTTTGTTCATTTGGGTGGCAGTCCCTGTTAATTCCCAACCCTGATCAACAAAAGTTATAAATAAACTGAATATAAAAAGAAAGAAGAAATTCCATGATGACTGATCTACATTCATTACTCAAATCAGCTGTAAACAGCAGCGAACACACACACTTTCTACAGTGGAAATCAGATATCATTCTGAGTATGGGATCCTTGCCACTGTTGCCTTTGACTAGCTTAGTTGTTTTTTTTTTAGACACTTAATATTCAGCAATATCACTGAAACTATCAGGTGACAACAAAACCTGAACTGAGCTGAGCTGGATGCTTTGGTACTGTTTTTGAGTCATTTTGTTGAACAAAAACACAGAGAGAACCACAGAAAAACAGACTGAACTAAATCAGAAGATCTATTCAATATAGTTTGTGTGTGTGTGAGTGAGTGTGTGCGCGTGTGTGTGTGTGAGTGTGTGCGTGAGTGAGTGTGTGCGTGTGTGTGTGTGTGTGAGTGAGTGTGTGCGTGTGTGTGTGTGTG
>NW_015782523.1:0-1243 GCF_001515625.1 Sinocyclocheilus rhinocerous | reverse complement strand
GTTTTGATGGAAACTTTTAAGTCCTAAGGGCTTTGCAATAACACCAGCCTGCTCCTGTGAGGCAATAAGCCTGTTCAATGCTCTATGAATTCTTAATCTTTGCTGTTTTTCCTCTTGTGATGTTACAAGGTTGAGATCTGGGTCACCGTGTGTGGCTGTGGGCCTCCTTGGGTCCTTGTGTCTAATCCAGTCTTAAAGGAACAGTTCAGCCAAAAAATTAAAATTCTGTCATCAATTACTCACTCTCATGCTGTTTCAGGCCTGTATTACTTTGTGTCTTTTATTGAAACTCAAAGGAGATGTCTGAAGGATGTTAAGCTCCGAAAATGTCATAGACACTCCAAAAATGACATCGAAGTCACCGAAATCAGTCTTTGTGGTGGTATTTCTGGTGATAATACAAGCCTTCTTTACCTTACAAGCGGTTGTCTAAAGCAAAATTGCTATGAAGTGCATATTATTTTTTTGTGAGAGAGTATGACATGCTTGAGCAAAACAGACACTAATTTTGGAATCAGCACCCCAAAATTAGTAAGAAACAAGTATTGAATATTATTTCGCAAATGAGATGCAGAGCAGTGTACTTTAATGGCCTTTTTTGAAACTTGAAAAGCAATCATCACTTTTTATGTAATGTAATGTACTGGAAAAAGCAGCATATACATTCCAAACATTGCCTTTTGTGTTCCACAGAAGCAAAGTAATACAAGTTTGGAATGACACGAGGGTGTAAGGTCACTCTTGAGGTCTTTATCACAATCTAGCACTGACAAATACTTTGAATTCAGTCAGATTGAACATTTAAAACCCAAATATTTTATGCGCTCTGTAAAACCGCCCACAATGTAAATGAAGTTCTGTTCCTGATGCAAATCAAGAATCCTAAAAGTTATGGTCTATATGATAATGTAGCTCAGTCACCTCAATGTCAGAGATAGTTCTTGATGACCTTTTGTTTAGGATGTGAATATGGTAATAATGCAGCAACACCAAGTTTTGGACACCAGTTCATCTGTGATGATGATCAAGCCATTTGATTGTTGTGCTTGCTTTAGTTTAATCAGGTTACAAGGGTAAGTAAATGACAGAATTTTATTTGGCATTATACCGTTAAAGTACAGCTCAACTTGAATATTCTGTCATTATTTACTCCAAAATCAAAAGGCGTTCTTCAGAATATCAAATTGTACATTCTACAGAAGAAAGAAAGTCATACAGGTTTGGAATGACATGAGAGTGAGTA
>NW_015782522.1:0-1243 GCF_001515625.1 Sinocyclocheilus rhinocerous | reverse complement strand
GTGATATTAAAACACATTTTAGGCATAATATTAAGAAATGTGCAATAAAGAAATACTCCAAATAAAGTTTAATTAGAATTTGATATCAGTAAGTCTTAAGTAACATGTCAGTATACTTAGTATGAAATAAATGTATTTTAAATAAATTATGACACAGGATTTTTTTACTACTGTATGAAATCCTGAAATCAACACTGCATTATCCTTTGCAGATAAAGCAGTCCCAGAATGCACTGCGTTAAACAAGGTCAAAGTACTACAATTATGTTAACCTTTATCCTGCATTCAATACTGACAAGTAAGAGTATATAATAGCGCCGTCAACTTTTTAAAAAGTTGTAATTAATTTTTGCAGCATTTTGCATCATTAGTTTAGCAATATGGACAAATGCCAAACTCTACTGAATCATCCCTGTATTATTTTAGCATTATTTAAATACTATAATAGTATTTATTAATATTTGTAATTAGCTTTTATTTTTATTTTTTTATTTTATCTTTAGTAATTTTGTTATGTGCTTTTGTCAGTTTTTCTATTTAGCTTAAAATTATTTTTATTTAAGTTTTAATTTGAGTCATTTTGGTACTTCACCTTATTTTATTTCAGTTAATTGCCAAGGCAAAATTTCTAACAAGTTTTTCAACTAGTATTTATGTCTTATTTTATTTCAGCTTTACTTCAGTTAACAAAACCGATTTTAATAGTTTTAGCTGTAGTTAACAAAAAACAACCCTAAATCAGACTCATTTGAGATGCCACATTCAAGTGGCATGTGAGTGACTGTTGCTGCCCATGTAGATCATTTCAAATCACTTAAGAGGTTTAATTTTAATACATACACTACTGCAGAGAATAAGTGTCTGTGTAGACGGCAGACAGTGAGGTTGAGTTTAGGAAGAGAGCTTTTATGTTACACGTCCTGTCAGTTTCAGAACTAATCCATCTGAATGTTCTCAGCACAGAGTTTAATTACGGCACTAAGTATTCAGTCAAACACAATACGCCCACTTTGTACTGCAACAATCGAGCAGCAAAGGTGGAGGAGTATCCCACAGCTGCACAGCACCCTGCACTATCAAAAGTGATCTCAGGATTTATACCTTATACCCGGGTCCGAGCTGATGAATGGCAAAGATCTGTGCAGGGTTTAGCGCCTCACTGAAGACGTAAATGGCTCCGAGCTGCCCACAGAACACTCGGTTAGCATCCGCAGTCTCTGAAGAGCCCAGGAAACATTTATCA
>NW_015782521.1:0-1243 GCF_001515625.1 Sinocyclocheilus rhinocerous | reverse complement strand
AATATTGTTTACATGTGATATTACAGTTGTGTGGGAGGACAAAATAGTCAACCTATTCACACTGGGGTTGATGACAGTGAAGACAGTGCATCACCCACTGCAATATTTTACATTATTTAAGCTTTGTTTAAATTAATTAGCAGGATTTAAAATAGTTAATTAGTTAGTAATAACAACCCTGATGCAAGTCACATCAGCTACTAATGTAAACTATTTTCCATCAATATCCTCCAACATTACCGGCTTTTACATTAAATATAATTACATGTGCAATCATTCCTAATGCATGCATTTTTTTAACACTATACATTTTTTGAAGTTATAAAAAAAACCCAACAAAGTTTATAAATTTTACAAGAATATACTACTTCAGTCTTTCCACTTCAAAGTGGCACGTTTAATGCAATGTGTTATTTGCCGTTTCTTTGTAATTAATTGTGAAATTTACAAGCAATTTCTCAGACAAAATTGTTTCTACAGCAGCTTTTTCAGTGCATTTCAAAGATGATATTACTGTATGTTAAAGTTCACATTTCTAGTTATTATAGCCAAGAAACAGAGGAAATGTAATTGCATTTGCTGCCAAAACATTTTCATGAAATATTTGCATCTGTACACTACATTCAAGTTGCTGATTCATGCTGATTTCACATAGAAACCTCAGACCGTCTTTGTCATGCATATTTTAGTGCAGTTCCCACCCAGTTGCAGTTTGAAATTGTTAGGAAAGCAATTTGTCTGAATTCTAAGAAGTGAATCATCAACTAGATATATATATATATATATAGATATATATAATATTGTGTATGGATGCAAATATTTCGGTCATGAGAATTTTTTGGCAGAAAATGCGATTAAATTTCCTTGGTTTCTCAGCTAAAAATGTAAACACAACAGAAAAAAAACACTTAGCACTAACCAAATGAGCTGAAGACTGGCTGTGTGTGTTTTTCTCTCCTCCTCAGGTGGCACGTGGCGGGCCGGAGCGACTGCTCTAGTAAGTGTGGCCCGGGTTACCGTACGCTGGATGTTCTGTGCATGCGCTACAGCCAGAACAAGAGGCTAAGCGAGCGCATGGAGGCCAGGGCCTGCGCAGACCTGCCCAAACCGCAGACGCGCGAGGGATGTCATGGGGACTGTCTGCTCAAGAGCTGGCAGTACAGCGCCTGGTCTCAGGTGACGCACGATACAGCTCATATCCTCCGTTATTCTTCACCCTGAGCTCTATATAATAATAATAATA
>NW_015782520.1:0-1243 GCF_001515625.1 Sinocyclocheilus rhinocerous | reverse complement strand
AGAATGAGAGTCCAAACAGCTGATAAAAACACAATAATCCACAAGGCACCCATTCAATGCCAAAGATCCATTGTTGAGCAAGTGATGTAATGCTAAAATTTTCCAAGTCTGTTCTGAAGAAACAAACTCATCTACATTTTGAAATTTGAAATTTTAAGCAAATTTTCATTTTGGGGTGAACTTTAAAGGTAATTGTAAAATGGCTCAGAAAAGTGAAGTTAATTCTGAGAAAAGGTCATTTATCATTTGTTTGCAGAAGCCACTTTTGATATTTTGTATCTAATGCCATGACATTCAGATATTTTGTTTTCATTTATTTTCAATTGTCCTCTAACTTTCCCATTCATTTTGAAATATTGCCTCCTATTGTGTGGTGTTGTTGATTCACAATTTATTTATTTATTTATTTAAAAAAAAAGAAGCAATATACCTCTTGTGCTCTATCTAGTCTCGTATGAAAACAGATGGTCGTGATATCGAAGAGGTGGAAGAGACAGCGCTGTCAGTAATGAAGGTGCTCTTGCTGAGTGCACATTTCCAAAGATCTTAATAGATTCAGTCTGTGAAGACAGTTTATCTCCAGGAACTGAAGCACTGCGTTTGACAGTGCAATGAGGGACACAATGATGGAGTTTCCAGCCATTGATGTTTCATGCTTTGCAGTTACAGTAGCATACGAGACATTATCTCTAGGCAGTGTTATTTCCCCACAGAGGAAAAATAATGACAGCAGCACTGTGTGTACCATCGCTCTGTTATGTCTTTGCCGCATGCTAGCTCTCATGAAGTCATGCCTGTATTTCATACTCAATTGTCACTCTTCTGCCAGTTGAGGTATCGAGGGATAAACCATCCCATATGCTGAACTGGATTATGCATTATTCACAAACTACTACACCTCCTGACCCCCGTATGTTTGTTTATTAAATATTTTGGCTTATTTAATTATGCCTTCAGCTATAAATGTCTGTAGTGCAGAGGCCACTTGTGAAAAATGCTTAAGTTTTGCATTAATACTTTTTATCATTATAAATTAACAGCATAACAATGAGAGTGAAAGGTTGAATTGAAAAATGAACATGATACATTGATAACGCAATACAATGCAATATTCAATAAGGTCACATGTGTTAGCATTAGTTAATGCTCTGGGTAACATGAACTTATAATGAGCAATAAACTGTATATTTTTACAGTATTTATTCGCCAAGTGTGTGCAAACATACATGGAATTTGTTTTTTT
>NW_015782519.1:0-1242 GCF_001515625.1 Sinocyclocheilus rhinocerous | reverse complement strand
AACAACAACAACAACAACAACAATAATAATAGAGAGAAATTTTAGTTGGTTTTAGTAATTTTATTGTTTGTTTTAATCTTTATTTGTTTTTATCTGTATTTTTCTTGTACATCAGAAATGTTTTGTTTCAGTTCATGTACTTTATTAAATAATCTTAGTTAACAATAATAACACTGCGACCTTATTCTCACAGCCTTTCTGCTGCAGCTGCTGGTTAAACAATACAGTAACAAATAGTGACTTTTTTGCACTTTTTGGAAACCCCAGATCTGCATTTAATAATAAGTTTCCTTTCAATACTCGTTTTATGCACAGTTGACTGGTAAACCGGTTTCCCTTCACAGAGAAAATTACAATTCGAGAAACAGCCACAATGTCATCTTCGGATGACTTATAAAAATTAATGGTATGTAAATTTGCTCTTTAATAATTTAGACGCAAATAAAGCCGAGGCGATATCCATAATGCCCTTTAATGCAAAGCCCACTTCCACCAAACCACAGCTGAGACGAGGAACTAAATTACACCTGAATTCACAAATTGTAATATGTTTGTTCTGCATCGAACAAACAAACATGCAAACCTGCATAAAACGAGTCATTCCAGCATTACTGGTTCTGCGATGAGCACCTGTGTGAGTTGGGACAAATGCACCGGCCGCGCCGCCGTCAGCCAGAAAACGCTGCGTTTAGGAAGCCCAGCTTTGTGTTCTGGCTGCATGGCTTTTGCTTTAATGAGCCTGGACCGGACTGACGAGGGGTCGCTTACCCACAATCCCCCTCGTCAGCCTCGGTCCATGCACACGCCAACAACCCGCTGGCCTTCATGGGGGGAGGCTGCATCAGTGTCGGATCGGCTAGATGTCAGGAACGCTGAGAAACACACACACACACACACACATACACACACACACACACTAGAGCCATATATTTACATGAGGTTTACAGCAATAGTGCATTATCTTCTGTTTGCAATAACTGCATATTTTATTTTTCTACTCAGACTCATTTATGCATTTATGACTAATAAGTGCATTTATGCACAATTAAGATGCATTTGTTTATTCATTGGCTTCACTGTGAATTCATTTTCTGTTTCACATGCACTAATAGCTATACAGTGGAATTGCACATTATCATTGATATAGACTCCATAATGCACACACTGATATGATGCATGGTTTTCTCTCGTCCTGACGCTCTTTGCTTTTGGCGGCCGGTGTGTGAACGTCTCTGCTTCTCC
>NW_015782518.1:0-1243 GCF_001515625.1 Sinocyclocheilus rhinocerous | reverse complement strand
AGAAACAAAACCTGCTTTGACTGTTACACAGAGCATCATCTGATGCTTGAACAAAAGAATATGTTCTTCTGAGTTGAAGCAAATAAATGTTTCATTATTCAATATGCAGTGTATCCTGTGCTTTTTTATATATTCGCATGAATTCACAGGTCATTATATTCTCATACATGCTATGAAAGATTGTGCCATTTTCAACTAAAATATTTTATAATTATATATAGTATGTTGAAATAAGGATGGCCTTTCAGTGAGGTAACAGAGTTGGACAGTTCTACAGTTATTTTATCCAAAACAGACACAAATATTAACACAAATACAGAAGGCAAACATCGATTGTTAAATAATTGTTTACATATAGGCTAAATAATGGTTACATATTTGATGTAATCGTGTACGCGACTGACAAACATAATAAATAATGTCATTTTAACAATGGGTGTTAAGGTGGAAAAAGTGTTGATTCATAATCAAATGGAAACGCCAAGCCTTTTAAAATAAAAAACAATTAAGGGTAAACAAAAATAGATAAAACAAAACGAAATAATAAATTAATAAATGAACAAAACCAAACAAATAAGTAAATAATACATTTATTGGTGTAAATAAAATAATAGAATGCACCAAAGAACACTTTTGAGACATCTGACATCCTTAGAAACATTTGTAGTATAATGTACACACTGACGTTGAAAAACAACTTATTAAGCATTTAAAATAGTATTACTCAGTCTCAGCGAGAAACGCCTCATTTATAAGATTTCAGAAGTTCATAATTGAACACAAATGGAGCAATTAAATTAGTCATACTCAATTAAATTTAAACATACTCAATTAAATGTCAAAGTAGCCTATCAATGAGTGGAATTAAAAGTTCCCAAATGTATCTGTACTTCAAGTAGCTATGTACTCAAAGTATGCACGTTAAAAAGTAAGCAATATTTTGTTTTTCTTGAACAAAAACGTAATTTTGAGGACAATTTTCTCAACGCAATTTTCTTAAGATATTAAACTAAAACCAATGAAACCTGTTACAGGAATGTTGAAATGTATTGTAAATTAATTTGAGTATGTGAATATCAAATTTAGCAACAGTGGATTTTTTGATATTCGATGTAAATACTAATAGTTCTGATGGTCGACCATGTTCACATTCGGACTAAAATTAATGTTATAATTTAATAATTCATAATAATTTTATTAAATAATGTTCTCAATGATGGTTATGAGTTATAATTAAAATCAA
>NW_015782517.1:0-1243 GCF_001515625.1 Sinocyclocheilus rhinocerous | reverse complement strand
TTTCAGTGAAGTCTGTCAGTTAGCAGAGACTATTCTATTCTATAAAAAACAAAAACAAAGTACAACACAATTTAAATCATCAGATCATGTGGATTCCTGCACAAACCTGCTCGAATCCATCATGTTCATGATTCTCTGAAAATTCTTTGTCTTAAGAACAAATATTCTCGCCCAAATTACCAGCTGTTGCTCTCCTCTGATAATTGTTGTTCAGCTTGAATCGTCATCTCATCTCATTTATGTTCACATCTGGTTTTTAAAAACTTGTCTTTGTTTTTTCTAAACTGACCGGCAGCATTGAAAACTCTGGAAGATGTTGTATTGTAAAAATCTATATCCCAAACCCCGAAACCTGAGCCTGAGAAAAAAGCTATAAAACATATTGGAAATTTAAAGAAGTTCTTTTTTGCATTCAATCTAAAGCACATTAACATTGGAAAGAAGAATAAGAATAAAGTTGGTCAAAGGAAGAATACCATCAATAGCTATTATGCCTATGCCTACGGCAACAGGAACGAGTTGAGATGGTGAAGGTTGAATAAATAGTGTTTAATGTGATGCAATAAAAGTATTTATGTATAAACAGATGGCCTAGTGCACATGTGCATCTCAGGAGAAGCCTCTGAGGTAGTTATGCAGGCCCTAAAATGAATGCACTGTCAGTGAAAAATTAAGTCAAGCCCCTGAAACCATAACAACGAAGAAGATAGATTTCATGAGGGGGACCTTGAGTGTATTTCAAACACATCGACACAACACCTGTGGCCTATGACAGGTTCAAAGTGAAGAAGCTGTTTAGCATGTGTGGGAATTGTTTGCATGCACATACTGTAAACATTTAAAAGTAGATAACTTCAAATGCAGTATAACCTGTAACGCGTGTATGCGAATGACACAGAGAACTAAATTTAGACAGGTGGTAAATCCAGTTATGATGGCTTTATTTAAAATCTAAATCGGAATCTTTACCTAAAGACATGTTTACTGAGAACACAATGACTCATAATCTGACTCGCTCTAACACTAAAGCTTCTCATATAGCCACTAATGACACTAAATCAAATAAACTAGCCCAAAGCCTAATGGGTAATTATCGAGAACGCCACATATGCTCACTTTTACTTTTTAGAATGCCAGTTGGAGTTGAATGTTAATTGCAAGCGACCTCATAACAGCTCTCTAAAATGACATCACCACTGTTCTGTAATAAAGATGTGAGATCTTAGTGAGTAACACTGACTTA
>NW_015782516.1:0-1243 GCF_001515625.1 Sinocyclocheilus rhinocerous | reverse complement strand
ATATGAATCAGATAATAGATAGTGAAATGGTTTGTTTAGAAATTAGGTTATTATAGGTACATAATACCTAATATTTTTATGTTGCTTTTTCACATTTTAAGATTAAAAGTCCAGATCTGGGACAAGGCTACAATGATAAAATCTACTTGAAAAAGATAAATGGAAAAATAATGTAATATAATATTAATATGACTTACTATAACACAAAGAAATCTAGTAACACAACACAAGTAATATAACACAAAAAAGTAGTAACTAAAATAATAATAAAAAAGAAATCAATCCCTGAGCATAAAAGTGGCCGGAGAAACATCCTAACATGAATAAACCGTAGCTTACAGATCACATGAATGCAAGGTTTTACGTTTGATCTAGTGAAGCTCAAATTTGAGGGATATTCAGGCCTGTAAAAATTCAGTCACAATCACATGGGAGCCAATCAGCAGTTCGGAGATGCGCTGGTGTCATGCATATATAAAAGCAGGTGTATGTTGTTCTGTGATTGGCTGCTTTCAAACACACATAGGCAGACTGGTTTGGGGGTGTGGTTGTGGAGACCGAGAGTGCGAGACATGCCTTTGATGGCTGAACATTACAGAGGGTACAACGTACAGGGCTTCAGGCACTAGACTGTCAGACTGTGTTCTGAGCGTAATGCGTGAACCATGCCAGTGCTTTGCTGCTGCTCCTCTGATGGAAAAGAAGTGACGGAATAGTATGAAGAAAAGATGAGGAAGGAACACCAAGTCAGCAAAATGTTAATGTATGGTCTCATTAATGGCTGCGCTAGAAATGGCACATGAAATAAAGCACCTTTCACACATTGTTGTAGTGTTTTGCCTACTGGGCTGTCAGAAAGAGTGTGATAAGCATAGATTATGCTCTGGCTTGTTTTCTGTCATTGATTTTCTCACTTATCTATGTTGTTCACAAAGTTCTACACCCCTTTCATGTTTGTTTATGAAATATTTTGGCAAATGAAAGACTGCTTTGGGCAATCAGTAAGAGTGTAGTACTCATTTTAGCATATTTAAATCCATTCAGCATACTAGGTTACATGCATACTGCATAGTATACACTAAATCCTGCATACTTGTTTTTAATAATATGAGAAACATATGCATCAAAAATATTTTAAACAGTAGTATGATATTAAAAATGATTTAAATAAAAATGAATATAAATGTACATTAATATATTTGTTATTTAGCACAGTTTTAGGTTCATGCTTTGGCAGTTCAAT
>NW_015782515.1:0-1243 GCF_001515625.1 Sinocyclocheilus rhinocerous | reverse complement strand
CTCCGCTGTGTATCGCACGGTGTGGTTGTCATGGAGAGTTTTCCATGTGATGGACACACTGGTGATGAGAAAAGAAGAAAGAGACACGCCAACCTGTGAATTTAGTGGCCTTGACAGACCCTCGCCCCGAATCACAGCGTCACCACTCTCCACCTTCTACCGCTCCAGCCCCGAGGCCAGCCCCATCATTCCTGAGACACAGGTGAGTCGTACCGCATCACATCTGGGAGTAAAATGAGTCTCGGTTCATTTTTCCTTAAAATCAAAATAAATTTGACTATGTGCCTCAAGCTCATCTGAGCTGTATGATTTAATGAGACTACAATATATAAGAGAACCAGGTGATTTTTACTTACAGAACATACTGTACAGTGAGGAAAACCAGATATTTTTAAAAGACCACCACGCAGATATTGCTTCTGAATTAATGATGACAGTGGCGTACTATATCATGTTCCTGTGTCACATTTTACACTTGTAACATAAATCACTTTTAGGCTACAAGTGGAAGTCAGCAGGGATCAGACATAATTAAAGTAGATATTTTTTGTGGTACATTATTTATTACTTCATATGACTGTCATTCTGAAGATGTTCGTATGATGCTGCTTGAAAATTGCATTGGTTGTTTTTTTTAACACTTTAAAAAGCCGCAGCCTGAATGTGTATAAAGTATCTTCATTTTATTTATTTTTTTATTTTTTCAAACTCTTGACATCAGGGTTGCCATACACTACCATTCAAAGGTTTAGGGTCAGCAAGATTTTTTAATATTTCTAAAATAAGTCTCTTATGCTCACCAAGGCTGCCTCTATTTGATCTAAAATACAGTTATACTAAAAACTCAACCTTGATGAATAAAAGTATAAATATATTCCAAAAAAATCTTACTGACACCAAACCTTTGAATGGTAGTATACATCCACTCCAGAGTAATAGAAGAATGAATTCATAGTGTTTAATGAATTACGAAGCAGTGCGTTTTGTTTTAAATACCTAAGAATTTTAATAAAAATGATAATAAGCCACAAGGAAATTTACACTACAGGCAATTAACTTCCACTCTTGTGCACATTTTTAATCACAGGTTCTTCATGAGCACACAGCCATTCCTGGGAGTGATTTAGACTTGATTTACTTGAGCTCACGTGCTTCAGCCTACAAACCTGTTCTGAAGGTCATCTTGACCCAGTCCAGTGTGCCCTTCGGCTTGGCTCGGGTCCACCTCATGGTGGCTGTGGAG
>NW_015782514.1:0-1243 GCF_001515625.1 Sinocyclocheilus rhinocerous | reverse complement strand
GTTTTTACTGTATTTTTGATCATATAAATGCAGTCTTGGTGAGCATAAGAGACCTTTTTCAAAAACATCAATCTTACCAACCCAAAACTTTTGAACGGTAATCTGTGTTATCTCATATAAGATTGAATCGATTGGTTGACTTTCTGTCTTCTGTGGAACACAAAACCAGATATTTTGAAGAATTTTTCAGTATTTTTTTTTCCATGCTAAACTGGAAAAAAGCAACTAGTCATTGTGTCTGAAATGTCATTTCCTTCAAGTGAAAAAACAAAAAAACATTTCATATAAATTGACACTACTCTTATAAAAATCATACACTCTGGCAGAGTACATAGTGTTTTGTGTACAGTAAGTACAAAGTATGTAGTACATCATTAGGGACGCAACTAGAATCAGTCAGCACTCAATATGTAAATCCTATTGAATTGATATGTGCTTGTGCACATAAATAAGTGATACAAAAGCAGAAGTCTTATAATATTGCATTTGTTCACCAATGAGATTCTTCTAGACTTTAAGAGCAGCTCTTTACCCAGTGTTCAGAGGTCTGGATGGAGCTGCCGCTGCGCTAACCTCTCACGCTAGAGAGCTAGCTGTACCTGAGTGCTGTCTGCACCTGTGAAAACCTGTCACGAGGAAGGAAGTGTCAGGAGAAAATAGAGGTGGTGACGTAGGAAAAGCTTTTAGAATATGTTCTTGTAACTCAAATGGTCTTTTCAGGTCTTTACTGGCTTAGAGAGGTGCAGAAATTATTCAGGGTCTGCAAACGAATCGCAATCAGCCGCAGCTGCTGTGACAACCACAGGGAAAGTGAGGGGGGTAAATATCTGTGCACTATAGCTGAACGTTATATAAAGCTGTCTGCAGTAGTTCTACCCATTTACATGTTCAAAATTCTGACTCTTTAAAGCATCTGTGCACGCAATGTACATTTAGCAGTCAAAAGTGATCTTAGAAATGTGTGTTATTTCACGTTATGCGTATGTGGATTATGGCAAGGCTACTAAGAAAGGTAAATTACAAGAGTATGTTCTACAATCTGTGTTTATATTAATAACAGCA
Source organism: Sinocyclocheilus rhinocerous (assembly GCF_001515625.1). Taxonomy (NCBI): domain Eukaryota; kingdom Metazoa; phylum Chordata; class Actinopteri; order Cypriniformes; family Cyprinidae; genus Sinocyclocheilus; species Sinocyclocheilus rhinocerous. The sequence continues at coordinate 181 of NW_015782514.1, read as the reverse complement.
CTGAAAAGAATATATCTCAAATTAAGCTTATTTATGATTGAACCAAGCAAGAAAATTATTTGCCAATTTGGTAAAAAAAAAAAAACTTACTTCAAGATATATTCTCTAATCTTACAATATTTTGTTTCTTGAGTGAATTTATTTTATTTAAAAGATGTTTAAATATTTTTACTGGAAAACA
>NW_015782513.1:0-1241 GCF_001515625.1 Sinocyclocheilus rhinocerous | reverse complement strand
CTCCAAATCTGATGAAGAAACAAACTCATCTACATGTTGGATGGCTTGAGGGCGAGTACATTGTCAGCAAATGTTCCTTTTTTGATGAACAACTGCTTTAACACAGCTACAGTTTCATTGAAATTACCAAGAAACTCCAGCATTTTTGGTAGAATTGGTAAATTTTTTTTATTGACATCATTGCCACTCTTATTTGTGTAAGAAAGAGCATTTATAAACTTTTTGATGCCTTCACCATCTGCTCCAATTTTTATTCCACAACGCTATTACTTTTCTATGTGTTCAAACTGTGAACATGAAACATGAAACACAAATAAAAAAATGTCATAAATCCAAGCCAAAATATCACAGACTTTATGACCTGAGACAATTTGCACATCCACATGATGTTGGCATAGTGACAGTCACTCACACTGTCTTCAGAGAATGTAAAAATCTAGTGTTATCACTGCCATTTTTAGCCATTTTTAATCATACAAATGTGTGAGGTTCAGTTTTATGACACAACAGTAAAAAGCTTTAGCAGGCCTTTTTAACACAGAGGACATATTTTATGTAAGGGGACAAGCAAGGGATGAGAGATCATCCACCAAACCATTATGATTGATAATCATAATGTGATCATCGCTAACATGCTAAAGCCAATGCAGATACTGTAGGAGCCGGACTGAGCGCGGATAACAGCTGTTTACTTTGGAAGGTGACAGAGGACGATTTGCGGTGTAATCTCTGTGGAACACAAATCATCCGAAGCCCCGGAGCCCCTGAACTGACATGTATATGTGCGGACTGCAGCAACAACCAGTAATTACCTCATTTTTCATGAGAGGGTCAAAGAGGAAAAATGCAAGAGCAAAAGCAGATCGGTTTTAACACCCCGCATAAAAATGATTATTAGACTGTTTTGCAAGATTAAATATGTGAATTTCATGCATGCCAGTAAAATATGCTGACAGGTGGCATTGGTGCCGTATCTCAACATAGGCACATATTCAATAAGTGTGATATGAGATGGAATTAAGATACATGCCTTGATTAAAAACAGATTGAACGCTATGAAAATTAGTTTGACATGACACACATCATACTGAGACTATCAAAATTGGTACTTGACTTCCTAGGAATATAAATAATAAACATAAAGGTAAAATCTAAAGTTTTTATATATACATATTAAATGCAAGCAAGTAAGAAAGTGTCTACTTTAATGTTTCAAATAACTTACTAAATAACAAAACAAC
>NW_015782512.1:0-1243 GCF_001515625.1 Sinocyclocheilus rhinocerous | reverse complement strand
ACCGCCTTGGTGATTTATAAAGGCTACCACCGTCATGTTGTCCGAAAAGACCAGGACGTGGTGGCCCTTTAAGGCTGTTTTAAAAAAATGGCCATCATCTCGAGACAGTTGATGTGTAAGCATTGCTCCAGGCTTTACCAGGAGCCTAATGCCGGTCTGCCCTCATACAGAGCCCCTCAACCCGAGTTGGAGGCATCTGTCGAGACCACCATCCTTCTGGAGGTCAGTCTCAATGGGACGCCTGATTGAAATAGGAGAGAGAAGTTTTCCAAGGGGTCAAAGCTCTGATGCAGCTGTGGGTTACCCTGAAATGAAAACGCCCCAGGCGCCATGCGTGGGATGGGAAATGGGCTTTGAGCCACTTCCAGAGGGCCCACATATGAAGCAGGCCCTAGAGGAATCACAGAGGAAGCAGCCAACATGAGGCGAGCATCCTCTGGAAAGCCCTGAGGGGACATGTAGTCCCCAGCTTGAATGATGCCACTAGCCACTGAACTGTCAGGGAGCGTTCTGGCATAATCCATGCCCACGTCTGGGCTGTCCCCAGAAAGACTTGCTGGCAGGGAGACAAAGAGCTCTTGAATAAATTGATTTTTAACCCAATCGATCCAGGTGGCTGTGAGCAATGAGTTCCCGTTCTGATCTGGCTAAAACCAGCCAATCGTCGAGGTAATTCAAGATGCGGATTCCCAACTGTCTCAGAGGGGAGAGAGCCGGTGTTTTTGTAAAAGTGCGTGGGGCCAGAGATAGTCCGAATGGCAGGACTGTATATTGATCGGCCACTCCCTCGAATACTCGAATGTAGAATGGTCTGTGATGGGGGCTATCTGGATGTGAAAGTAAGCGTCTTTCAGATCCACCGGGTCCCCGGGGCATACTTGTGTGAGGATCTGTTTCAAAGTCAGCATTTTGAACGGCCGTCTCATGAGCAAGCGATTCAGATGCCTGAGATCGAGAATGGGCCTGAGCCCGCCATCTTTTTTGGGAATGAGGAAGTAAAGCCCGACTCACTATTCGCTAGAGGAACTGTTTGAATAATACCTCTGAAGCGAGTAACCTCGTTCTATGATATTTAGAACCCAAAGGCTTCTGAGACTCATGGTCCAATGTTACTCTGGGGCGGGGACCTTGACGCCTAGGAAACGGGTAGCGTTTTGCTGTCCTGGGGCACTACTGAATAAGTCTTGTTTGTAAGGGCTGAGGTAGTCCTGCAGGGCTTAGATGGATGCGCTGCATGGGCTTT
>NW_015782511.1:0-1243 GCF_001515625.1 Sinocyclocheilus rhinocerous | reverse complement strand
TTAAATTATATATTCTGTATCTGTCCATGAAAATGATTTTTGTAACATGGTTGGTTACAGAAATATAGGTAGGACAAAAAATTACATTCTTGTCATTTGAAGATATAAGCCTTATAATAAAGACACAAACATCAGTAAAGATTGTCTAATGCTTTAAAATGGCAAAAAATGCAGCATCTTTCTTTACAGTATAGGCTAAATGTTTGCAAATACAACATCAAATGTCTAAAAACAACATTGACTTTCACATTTGTTTTGTAGGCAAAAGAACTAATACAGTACATTTTCAATCGCTTAATGAAACTATAGTATTTCTGAGATTTTCAAAAATACATAATTTCTTAGGAAAATTACCTTACATGATAACAATTTTACCATCTTCCCACTAAAATGTTATTTTAGTTACATTTAGTTATGCTGTAATTCAATGTCTATGAAACGATTCAGCTATAAAACTAGATCAGAAGACATAAATAAGAAAGGTTAAAGTTATGGCCATGTTCAGTAAACTGTTTTTTTTTTTTTATATTAAATACTTTTTGAATTGTTTGTTTGCAATATATTGTGGGTGGATTTATGCCAAGACATTTCAAGTCTTTCCTGAATATTATTTCACTCAGTTTCCCTCATGTCTAATCTTCAATGCCATGTCAAAAACATTTTTGGTTTCTTTTAAGTTGTAGTTTAGACACTCATGAACACTTCCTGGTATTTCATAGCTGATACGCAAAATTTAACTTATACTTTGACATTATTTAGCTCTCTTATCTGTCATGAGGTCAGATGATCTACAGGTCTGGCAGAGCCCTGGAGTTTCCACTGGAGCTCATACTGGAAACTAGTGCTTGGGTTAAAAAAGATGCATGGGATTCCTCCTCTTCATTCCTGTGGAAAAGACAGACAGATTACTGCAAATTATGAGTCTATGTGCGATGATGCAGAACAAAAAGTCTTCAGAAAGTATTCACCATCATTGTTTTTTCTCTTTCTGATGAGCTGCAAAGTCAAACCGACGTATATAGACCTAACATTTTTTAAAACTTTTGTATGAATAATGCTTGTTGTTCAGAATCATTTTTCAAAAATGACTTGGTAAGTGTCCACTCTTATTTTATCAACCAGAAAACCATACACATCTGTAGGCATTTCTCACCCTGGATTGCTGCTACACCGGTTCCCTTCAGAATCTGTCAGAGCCGGAGCATGAATTGGTTTCCTTCAGAATTGTAGAAAACAAAAGTGC
>NW_015782510.1:0-1237 GCF_001515625.1 Sinocyclocheilus rhinocerous | reverse complement strand
ATGAATGAAAGAGAACAGATAAGTATAAAAATAATTTTAGGGTTGCCTATCTGATGGTATTTTGAAAGCTTTTAACACCTTAAAATATTTTCAATATGAATTAATTTTTCTACTTTCTGACTGTGAGTAACATCTGCCTCTGAAAAAAAAAAGATTTTTCTTGTTGGGTGAAGGGCTTTAAATGGCTCACCGGCTGGCATTTCTTAAAAAGAATGACATCCCTGAATGTTAGTGCTGGACTGTTTTGGCTCTTCAGCTGTGCTCCTCAGGTAACTAATAATTTTTTAGATATTTGTGAGGGAGTGAAGACTGACAGTGGGGGTTTGCGCTGACAGGTCTTGGAGAGGCTTTAAAAAATGCAAATAGACACATACAAATAAAAGTGCCCATGAGTAGAACGAAAAAGGGGCGTACTATGCCTGTCAGCTGGGAGACGTGAAGGTCAGGTTGACTGCTGTGACCTCACCTGAACCTCCCAAAGTGTCAATGGAGAGAAAAGATACTGTATTTATGGCAGCAGTGACAAGACTATATCAAGACTATAATAAGCATCGTGTCTGCCTCGTCATGCACTACCAGCAGGACTCTTCTTGTACACATGCACATGTCATTCACCTTGACAATGATGTTTTGGGCAAAGACATCGGTTTAAGGAAATCTCCCTTGGAAGTCTATTCTGTAACCCAGCTGATAGGGAACGTTCTCAAAACTTTCACTAATGTTTTAAAAAGTAATAAATGTTAGGACAAAATATTCTAAAGTAATGTTTGTGGAACGTTCTTATAACCTTGTTAATTGATATATGTTGTCATAACAAGAGAAAATGTTCTGAGATCAACTTTTTCGGAACCTCCTTATGATATTGTTTTTTTAACTTGATGAATGTTCTCATAACGTTGAGAGAAAACGTTCTTAGAACAACATTCTAATAACGTCATTATGTAATTATGTAATTAAGAAATGTTTTTGTAACCTTTAAATAACATTCTAATCATGACAAGAAAATGGACATTTTAGCATTATTAGAATATTAAAGGGATAGTTCACCCAAAAATGTTGAGCACAAAAGAAGATATTTTAAAGAAAGTTGGTAACCAAACAGATGATGGTCAGGAAGGTTACTTTGGAAATGCAATAGGTTACAGGTTACAAGTTACCCTATTTAAAATGTAATAAGCAGCATAACTATTTCAATTACTTTATTAAAGGGGTCATATGATGCTGCTAAAAAGAACAT
>NW_015782509.1:0-1242 GCF_001515625.1 Sinocyclocheilus rhinocerous | reverse complement strand
TTTTTTTAAACTGCTTCCCTATCAAAAGTATTTGACTCTTAATCCTGAAATAGACTGTTTAAAATCAAATAAGATTACAAGCATTAACCAGAAATATAACCTAGCAATGATTCTTGAGTTTGTGTGCACTTTTTGGAGGGGGTATTTCTAGGGACTCCCAATGATTTCTGGGAATCTTTGCCCAGCGTGGGGTTGAGCGTTAGGATTTCTTCCCATCAGCTTGTCAAAGTAATTCTTTGTTTGTGTTTACAGAGTTTCCAAACAAATGTCAGCTTTGATTTTAGGGTTTCATACTGTTGCACAAGCACACGTCTACATGTAGTGGAAGTTAAACAGACCTTGTTTTGCCCACTTGTTGGAAACTATCGTTCTACTCTGATCACTCCTTCAAACCTTTAAATGAGTAATGATTTTGACAACAAGACCTGTAAGGTGATAGCATAATGATTAATATTTAAGCATAATTCACATTTCTCAGAGGCCCAGTGTAGTGTCGACTAAATTAACTTCGGTTGGTTCCTGTGAAAGGAAGTCTGTACAAGTCTGGTACATTCCCTCGGGCAGGAGATAACATGAAAAAAAAGCCACGTCGTAAACCGAGGAAGAATTAGGTAGCATGGGATCTGTAGTAACACGCAAACACAACATGACCTTGTGTTAGTGAGGTCGTCACGTGAGGATCAGCGAAGTCGCATGCTGTACGAGTTAAACCTCTCTCACAAACAATGAGTTTGAACAGTCTTTTCCTTTCTCATAGCTTTATCTTCAAGCAAGAATGCAAGCCGAATGGGCACGGCTCCTTCGCCCCACGCTCCAGTTCTTCCTGATCGCCGCCTCCGTCTATACGGGACTGTCCCGTGTCTCAGACTACAAACACCACTGGAGTGATGTACTCGCAGGACTCATACAAGGAGCCATCGTGGCTTTACTAGTGGTGAGTGACACGATCAACAACACACAGATGATTTCTGCTTGCAGGAAGTCAGTGTGAATTCTGCTAATTTAAAGGAAGTTCACCCAAAAATAAAAGTCGCTTTTCCACCGAAATTACCTGGAACAATGTCCCAGGAACTTGTTTCCCCCAGACCTGTTGCTGTCTGCTTTTTCATCGCGGTCTAAAGTACCGTGAAGATTAGGCAAATAGTCTGGTGACGTAGGACTGTGCTCGACTGCTCCTCCCAGTCCAGGGCCGTTTCTCAATACCAAGTATGCAAATTTCGGACTTGCGTCCTCGGTAGTTCG
>NW_015782508.1:0-1242 GCF_001515625.1 Sinocyclocheilus rhinocerous | reverse complement strand
TATTTACAAAAACATTTCTTAAAGACAAATCTTAAGAAGAATTTGAATGCCTGAAAAAAGTTGTTCTTAAGAATCACTGTAAATAACCGCTGAAAGTTAGAATAACCTCCAACTTGTCTTAAATTCCCAAAAATATGATGTCTAATGAATTTATTAATTCTCATCAAGCCTGTTGCAACAAAAACAGTTTGAATACTTATTATGGATATTATATAATATGCTGGCAAAGCAAAAAAGTTCTTTCATTTTTTTTTTTATTCAGTTGATTAGCACGTACACCATACAATCCGAAAGGTTGTCACTTTCTTTTTAATATCTGAGAACTTATTAGAAATAATAAGTACTTCATAGAAACATTCTTACAAACATTTTAGAATGTATCTTAAGAAATTCTTTCTTCATAATAAGATTTTGTGAATCTGCCCCCTGGTTTTTAATTTCCCAGCGGTTAACATCTAGTTTACAGACTACTTTGATGCTGTTATGATGTTTGTGTCCTTTTTGAAGCTTAAAAGGTCCAGTCCCCATTTACTGTAGTACAATTGTATGGGAAAATCATATTTGTGTTCCACAGAAGAAAGTACTGTAAGTGAACTCACTTTGGAACAACAAAATGATGAATAAGTAATTACAGCTTTTTTATTGTTGGGTGAACTTTCCTTTCATACCGCCAAACGAATAGGTTGTGATTGAAGTCAGATGATAAATCAGGATCCCTCAACCACCTCTCCCTAAAATTGGCCGGCAATCAGACCAGATGGTTGCGTTTTGTGAATCAGACGAGACACTATTTGCAATCTTGTCTTCTCACAGCTAACTTTTCCTGGCTGTTTGTTCCTCTCTCTCCCGCTGCGGAGGGGCTTGCCATGAATTAAATACAGCTATTTCACCTCTCTTTGATTTCAACTCAAACCAATGGCTCTCAACATGTGTGTGTTTACAGAACGATGACGGCGGTCACTGCTGCTTGGTCAACAAGTGGAGCACCTTCCTGAAAGCCCGTCTCATCTGCTCAGTCCCAGGAGCTGATGGGATTGAAACGCATTTCGACGAGCTCAGTAAGTCTCACTCTGTTCATCTCCAACAGATAAAGTCGTCAGTTGAAAGGCCCCATTTCGGCTCTTAAAGTGGTTTGCGTTGGCTGGAGGCCAGTCAGGGATCACATTAGCTGTGTGTGAATGAGAAAGATCTTCTCCTGGTTAGTCAGGTTTCAGTGGCCCTGTCCAATGTCGCCCACACCCT
>NW_015782507.1:0-1242 GCF_001515625.1 Sinocyclocheilus rhinocerous | reverse complement strand
CCCAGGTTTGGGTCTTACCTGCACTTTCTCTGCAATAAGGTGATCCAGCCAGCCAGTATCGATGTCATTGTTCCTAAAACTCTCCGTCTCCAGTAGCTTAATGAGGTACTCCACCGTGGTCCTGAAATTTCCTCTGATTGACAGCTCCTTCATGGCTACCACCATGTTCCTGCAGGCCATTGGAACAAAGACCTCATTCATCTACTATAAAAATAGAGCTCTATCTAATATATTTTTTTTTTCTAAGGAGCAAAAAAGAAAAGACACAAGCATCTATTGATAGTCTCCAGGAACTCACGAGATGGCTTCTTCTCGGTTCTCGCCCCAGGAGAAACAATGTCCAAACTGAGAGTCTGCAAACTCATGTAGGCCTCCGGTTGCTCCTACACTGAAGTAACCCCACACGTTCTTACTGCTACGGAAGTTCAGCTCCTGAACTGTGCCTGAGCTTGGTTTAAAGCCCTTGTGAGAACAAAAATGACAAATAAATGAATCATGCAATAAACTGCTAAAGTAGTCTTCAAAGACTACTGCATTAAAACTAAGCTTTTAAAAACATCTAAAAATATACTGTAATTAAGCAGGAGTAACTAAAAGGATACTAATGAATTAATTTAGACAAGCAATCTAGCAAGTTTTGCATTATCAGACAATTTTGGAAGATACTTGCATGATTGAGCATACAAAGAAAGTTTGGGATCAGTAAGATTGAAAGATTTTGAAAGAAAGATTCTTAAGCTCACCATGGATGCATTTATTTGATCGAAAATAGCGAGAACAGTAATACTGTGAAATATTACAATTTAAAATAACTTTTTTATTTGAATGCAATTTATTCCTGTGGTGGCAAAAACTCAATTTTCAGCAGCAGAAATAATTTAATTATGTTGATTTGCTGCTTATAAAACATTTCTTATTATTTATGTTGAAAACTGCTCACTTCATCTCACTGGTGATGCGTGCAGCTATGACATGTCCTCGTGGACAGGGGATGCATTCTGGAGATTCAAAATTAATAGGTGTGTCTCCTCACGGAGTTTCACCAAAGAGGACACGGATATCCTTAATTCTGTAAAGAGGGATCCCCATTGCTATCTACATAGAGAAGGTACCAAAAGTTTATGATCAGCATTTGAGAATTATAGATATATTAACAAAAACAATCATTAAACAAAAAACAGCACTCAGGGCTCCAAACTGTGACTAAAACGGTCGCAATTGCGCCCAAAAATATTAAATTGC
>NW_015782506.1:0-1242 GCF_001515625.1 Sinocyclocheilus rhinocerous | reverse complement strand
AGGACACCGGCCCTCCAGGACCGAGTTTGGACAGCCCTGAGCTAAACAATCGCACGTACCCTTCCAAAACTACAATTCCCTGATTTTGAGCAACCATTTCTTTATTCATTTACCCTAAACCACAAAATCCATGGAAATTGATCAGAAGCTTATTCGAAATGACTCCAGACCCTCTTTTCATAAACCTGAATAAAGTTTGAGCTACCCAAAATTATTTTTTATTGTAATTCTTTGCATTTATTGTATACACATGCAAAAGTAAATTAATACAATGAAAATTACTATTTTTTTATGGTCATTTAAAAAAAGTACAAGATGTAAATAATACTATACAAGACGCAAATTGGCAACCATCCTAATGGTCCTTGTCAACAGGAGTTCATGAACCGCACATCAGACACTCGTCACGGTTCTCCAGCGAACACACCATAGCAGCTATGTTGCGTTCTTTGGTTTCCTCCTCGTTGCTTGTACTTTTCTGCGTCTCCTTCAGTTTTTCTTTGTTGAGAGTAAACTGGATGGGGTTGGCAGCTGGTTTAGTTCTCAGGTAGTACATTCCTGTTTTAAGACCCTGTGGGGAGCAGCAGATGTACCGTTTATCTATCGACTTATTGAATTTCTAGACTTCCAAATCCAGGCTCAGAAATCATCTAGCTTACCAGCTTCCAGCCATAGAAGTGCATGCTGGTCAGTTTGCCATAGTTGGGTTCAGCGATGTGGATGTTGAGGGACTGGCTCTGGTCAATGAAGGCTCCTCTGTCTGCAGCCATCTTTAAGATGGTCTTTTGAGAGATCTCCCACACAGTCTTATACAGCTCCTTCAGGTCATCTGGTATTGTGGGAATGCCCTGCAAAAAGAAGGACGTTTAGAAAGGGACAAAAGCAAAAACGTCATCCAAATTGGAAGTGGCAACTAACCTGGATGGATCCGTTCTGAGCAATTAGCTGGTTTTTCATTTCTTCATTCCAAAGTCCTCGTTCCGTGAGGTCTTTGAGAAGATGTGGGTTCACAATCTAGAGGTAAATGTAAGCCACCAGTTAATTTTATACAAAGACAGTTTATCTGTTCTTGCAAACGTTCACTGTAACGTCAGGCTCACCTGAAACTCTCCAGACAGAACTCTGCGTGTGTAGATGTTGCTAGTGTATGGCTCGATTGACTCATTGTTTCCCAGGATCTGAGCAGTGGAGGCAGTGGGCATAGGAGCCAGCAGCAGACTGTTACGCACTCCATGCCTGGGG
>NW_015782505.1:0-1242 GCF_001515625.1 Sinocyclocheilus rhinocerous | reverse complement strand
TATGTTATAGTTGGTCGGCCTACACACTTCCATAAAATATGATCAAATGTAAACTTTAATAGAAGGAAAACTTTGACAACTTTTGAAGATGTAGTCAAAGAAACAGCACATTTCCTGTAAGCACATTAACACAACAGTTCCTGTAATGCTGAGGAACTTAGATAAAAGCATTTATGACCGGAATAATTATATAACAAACCAGATGGTTGTAATGTTTCTGTAAAGCAAAGTATGGTTCCTGTTGAAAGTGCAAAAATATTATCTCTGGAAACATGAATATCACATAATAGTAATGTGAAAAAAATAAATAAAAATAAATAAAATAAAATAAAATAAAAATATCCACTATGCAGATTACACTGCTAAAACCTTGATAAAATTTAACAGTTATTAAACATTCCAACAGTACAAACATGAAAATGATTCAGACAGAATACATAAAAAACAGACATAAACTTTGCAACAGTAATGGCACACAGCGATATCACAAATATCACAAAGTTTCTAAATTTCACTCTATAAAGTGCTGAACTGTGACATTTTTAAATGTGGTCAATGGCTTCCTCTGGAGTTATTGCATTTGTGGGAATTTATGGCCCAAAACAGTCCTTCATATAGTAGACTTTATCCTCAGTTCATTGCTCTAAAAGAAAAGAAAGATTTTTTTATGCCCTAACAATACACATCTGAATTAAACTGGGAGGTGAGTATGTAGATAGAGGTGGCAAACGATGAAAATCAATATAAAATGTTATAATTGCAGAGTGTTTCTAATGGTCTCATGCAAGCTGCGACCCTTGGCAAGACATGTCTGTGTCTTGCCTTTGCAGTTGATGGCAGTGGGTGTAATTATTAATTCTGGCACAAAAATCTCACAGTGAGACATACTGCAGTTGGAGATCTAAATTCTACCAACTTGATTTTTCCCAAAAAGACATTGCTTGAAAGCGACATGTTGGCATTTCCCATGGGAATAGAGCTTTCGGATACTGATCATGAAATCAAATGGGAACTTATTTCACTGGTCAAACCTCAACTTCCTGTGAACGTGAATCACTTGCTCATGTGGCCAAGGTCATGGATTTTTTTAGTCAGAATCTACATCAAGGAGGTCTTTAACACTAAGAGAAAGCTGTCTGTATGTGATTTAAATCTGACGTTCCAGATTATTTTTTTTTTTGAGCCAATCACCTGAACCATAAATGTCATAATTACATTGGAGCTAGTTAACACTGTCATGAC
>NW_015782504.1:0-1242 GCF_001515625.1 Sinocyclocheilus rhinocerous | reverse complement strand
ATTCAATGAATATTTTATGGCTATGGATATTTTGTAACATGGTTCGAGTGAGCCAGCTATAGCTGCACTCAGAACGCCCGTGAACTGTGCAGGGTTCACAGCAGGAGAGCTCTCTGGTGTAGTTAATCTGTGGCCTGAACACACAGGACAGCCTGTTATGCAATATGCACTTTAAAAAATAAAGGTTGTGTGAAACACCCATTAATGTTTTTCATATGGACCCTCTGGGGAAGCTTTGTAACATTATATTAAGAACACGGTCCTAACAAAAGACACTCAAAGAAAGGGCAAGTTGGTAGGAAAGATGTGCTCGGATTTTCCTAATATTAATGAATGTAAATTGAAGTTGGTATAAAAATGTGCCTAAGTCAAAATACATTGCTGAGTTTGTCACAAAATAAAAAGAAACGGGTCTATATCTGTATGAAAAAATCTGTCTGTAAAGATGATGATTCAGACATTTTGTTTTCACTTCCCAATTATCATGACAAGTGTGGGCTGAGGTGGCACCACACTTCCAAAAGAGGCAGAGCGGTGCTATTTACGTTACTGAAATATGATAGCGTGTCCCTGTGGAAAAAGACCATTAAAAGCCTCTAAGAACATTCTGAGATGCCAAAAATCTCTTTTGAGAGACCTAACGATTCTGGTTTGCAGAGGGTCTCATTCCAAAAAAAAAAAACCCAAGCAGAACAAATTTCTGTATAAATTGTTCGTAAAATCATTCTTACATAAATTGTTGCATTCAATTCGGTTCAGCAGTTTACACAAGAATAGATTCAGAAATGATTTGTTTTGCTTGTGTTGCATGAATGAGGGCATTTGTGTAGTTATGGTTCTGCTTAAAAGCATGTGTCGTGTAAAATATCCTTGTTTTAGCATGCAGTGTCATTAGTCAAAAAAAGTTGAAATAATTAATTTACTGTCATTTTCTATGTCTTAACCTCACAAGTGTTGATTTTTAGTTGGTTGATCTTTGTTCATAACTACTTGAGACTTAATAAATGTGAATTTCTGTGATTTGATTTGGATGTGAGAAGATAATTGGGGTTGCTAATAACATTATGGCTATATTACATCATTTTGAGAATAAATAATTAGTCAAAATTATATACTATAGACATATTATTACTAACAGTAAAAGTTGTTATGGTATAATTTCCAACAAAAAAAAAAGAGCTATGGAAAGCTTAAGTATTTACGGAGCCCCTAAAGGGACATGGTGGCGGAAAAAAATCAGAT
>NW_015782503.1:0-1223 GCF_001515625.1 Sinocyclocheilus rhinocerous | reverse complement strand
AGACGTGTGTGTGTGTGTGTGTGTGTGTGTGTGTGTATTTTAAAAGCATACTTAGTGAGACGTCAGAGAATAGGAGTCTGTTCATTGGCTGCCCAAAGACGTCGCTCCTCCCCCGGAATTGCGTCGCAAGGTCACCAGCCAAACTGGTCACTCGCAGCGCTTCCAAGATGGCGGCCTCCTTGTGTCAGTGTTACCAGGTGAGTTTCTCATTTAAACCGTTTATTAAGCGCTCATTAACAACGCGATTGATATCGGTATGATAAAACACAAAGTCCGCGATTAAAGCAGCACGAGCGCGCTCTTGGTTCACCAGAACCGCGCGTTTTTAATGCAGAAATGTGAATAGATTGATCAGTCATGCTTATGAAACATGATTCTGGCCTTGATGTAACATTAAATATTATAATAACATAATAAACGAAGCTTTTAAATCACATTACGTATGCACATATCACAAAAAGACAGGAATTGATTGTGTTTAGACCTCTTAACCATAAAGTACCATGGTTTTACCATGCTTTTTGGACGTGTACCATGGAAATACCATGGTATCTCTTGGAGAAGCATCTGAGGTTTATGATTATATAAGTAATTTATGTATAAAATTTTGTTTGACAGTGACACCAGTACCTGAGCATGTTTATCTGTGGCAAAACTGTCATTAGATGGTGTTTTTCCATTCATAATTATGGAAATACTGTATTATTATGCATGTTTTTCTCCTCAGCTGTGTGTCAGGAGAAATTCTGCACTTTTAGTCGCTCGTCAGTATGCGTCATTATACGACAGAGCTCATGTGTACAGGATATGTGGCCCGGCGGCTGCTACGGCGCAGGTGAGTGTCGCACATCATTCGTTTTTTGGGGGAGATTGTGATTTTACAGCATTTTTTTTTTTACATGTATGTCATCTGCAGGCAAGGTTTATGTCCTCCGGTGGCGGTCGGAAAGGCTTCCTTGGAGAGTTTCTGGACAATCTCAAGCAGGAACTGACCAAGAGCAAGGAGATGAATGAGAACATCAAGAAGTTTCGCGAGGAGGCCAAAAAACTAGAGGAATCGGAAGCCCTCAAGCAAGCCAGGAGGAAATATGTACGATTTTATGTCTAATGTGATTCTGAAATAGCCAAACATGCCATTTCTCTAGTGTGAAATTGTGTTTTTGTGGGTGTCTTCCAGAAAACCATCGAGTCCGAAACAGTTAAAACTTCTGAAGTGTTGAAGA
>NW_015782502.1:0-1231 GCF_001515625.1 Sinocyclocheilus rhinocerous | reverse complement strand
CACTACCACTACTTTGGTTTGAGTGGATGTTGCCATTTTCACTCCCCAGGTGGTTTTTAACTTCTAACATGGTGATCTATTAAGAAATATTCAAAATCATTTCTTCGTTTCTTTAGTCTTTAGTAATTCTTTAGTAATTTCTTTGTTTCTTTCTTGGAACATAAAATATACGGAACATAAGAGAAACGTCTAATTTTCTTTCCATATAATGGAAGTCAGTGGTGACCAGCATTATTAGGTTACCAACATTTTTCAAAATATCTTCTTTTGTGTTCTGCAGAGGAAAGAAAGCCATACAGATTTGGAACAATATTAAGGTAAGTAAATGATGACAGAATATACATGTTTGGGTGAACTAACCCGTTAAATAAAATTGTTTAGCTGAAGGATTATGCCTTAGTGCTTTTTGTCAGAGCTTTTTAATAGACAAATATCAATTATAAATTATTTTTAAAATATAAATATTATTTTACAATATTAACATTTATTTAAAATATAATTTCCCCATACTTTGCTTTTTATAATTATTTTATTTAATTATTTAAAATACGTATATACTTCTTTTTTACTTAAAAGTTATTCTAAAAATGTGAAAAAAGAAGGGAAAATTGAGTAGGTATGTCCAAACTATTGACTGATATTGGTCATTGTACATATTGCCTACTATACATGCATGAAGCATAACCTCACATACATTTAAAATATGTAAAAAAAAAATGCAATACTTTTGTCACACTCTCAGAAAAAAAAACTGTCACTGGGGTGGTACCCATTTAAAAGGTACTAATGTATTTAGTTTAGCTACTAATACATAATTTTAAAGTACTAATATTTACCTTTGAGGTACTAATATACCATTTAAGGGTACATAAGGTGCAATTATGTACCTTTTAGCTTTTGAATCTTAGGGTACTGACCCAGTGACAGCTTTGTATCTTCTTTCCTGAGAGTGCAGATGCCTTGTTGTAACAAACCACAAACTCTGTTTGACTGCCCATATCTTCAATATTAACACACACACACACACACACACACACACCTAAAAAGAGTCATTACATTGAGGAGTCCTGTTATATTAATAGTAACAATCGTTATACAAAACTAGGTCACCAGGAACTCCATCGAAAGACCTTGACTCTGTTTTCTCTGAAGTCTTACACACGAACACAAGTGCAAACATGCACAAAACAAACACACAAATTCGTTTTTCTATCATGGTGGGGAATTTCCA
>NW_015782501.1:0-1241 GCF_001515625.1 Sinocyclocheilus rhinocerous | reverse complement strand
CATTTCCAGGGCAACGCTGATGTGAGCTCGGGACGCTCGTCACACATTGCATAAAGAAGTTGAGGAAGAATTTACAATGGTTAATAGTGAAAACTGTCTCTTCCTCATTTGGGAAAAAAAATGATTTGAAAAATACATTAGAATGCAAGGTCAACATTGTAAACTCTTTATAGAATTCAGTACATTTTATAAATGAGCCAAAACAATTCTCATGATATTTGGTGCTGTAGACAGCTTTTTAAAAACATAAATTCACTGGAAAAACATCATCTGTAGCTTCATTTTTCAGGGAAGTGACAGCATACTCGGGGAATCCAAGGACTTTCAATTGTGTATGAGGTTTTCCTGTCTTCATTTTAAAGAGATAGTTCACCCAAAAATTCTAATCATGTCATCCTTTACTCGCCCTCCTGTAGTTCAAACCCATTAGACTTTAAAACACAAATTAAGATATTTTTAATCAAACCTGAGAGCTTTCTGTTCTTCCAGTGACAGTGAACAGAACTTAGAAGATCCAAAAAAGTCATGAAAGCTCCATAAAACAAATTCATATGAAATGTATGTGTGTTTATATGTGAATAAAAGCCTAAATTAAATCTGTTAATCATATAACGTGATTATATCTCTTTACAAGACTTAAATAAAGAAACTCGATTCATATGCAATACTTTTAAAACACCTTCACGACCTAGTTTTGTTTACCTGAACTTTCAGTGGATTGACAGAAATCTGTCAGGTTTCATTAAAAATATCTTAATTTGTGTTTCAAAAATTAACCAAAGCCTTATGGGTTAGGTTTGGAACGACGTGAGGGTGAGTAAATGACCGAATTTTCATTTTTGGGTGAACTAACTCTTTCCATTTATGTCTCTGTCAATCTCTAGAAACAAACAAACAAAAAACAAACAAAAGATCCTTTTTCTGCCAAGCAGGGGTGCTTTTCCTTATACATGCAGAGTACAAGCTTATCATCTTCTCCAAAGTGTCTGTTTTTCCTGTCATGCGAGATTTTGAGAAAAATAATTGGGATTAGTTGCAGAATAATAATAGCAGTAGTATAATTTTCACTAAATCATCTCATGCACTTTGTAATATATGGAATTGGCCTAATTTCAAACCTGCTTTAAATTTAAAACTGAATGCATGGATCCAGTAAATTGATTCATATCTAATTTTCTCCAAAATGTTTACATTCGCTTAAGACATAACTGACTGTGTTTGTTAATACTCATAAAGACCGG
>NW_015782500.1:0-1242 GCF_001515625.1 Sinocyclocheilus rhinocerous | reverse complement strand
GTCAAAACTTTTGTGTGATGTTTCAGCAGCAGAAACCCTTCACGTTAATGTACTAAATGCACTGTAAGTCTGTGATCAAGCGAGCAGATAATCATCAGCTCATCTCGCCATATAATGATGATATGTTCAAAACAAACAGAAAAGCAACAGTGTGTCCTCCGCTGCAATCATGTCGCAGGGTTTAGTCAGCTGAGCAGCGGTCGGCCAATCACAGCTCAGCTCGTGACGCGGAGGACGCTGAAGAGCCGCGAGCGCGTGGAGCGTCTGTCAGACGCGTCGCGCGGAGCTCCAGACGCACAGCATGGCCGGAGTGAGTCTCTTCTCTGTCTAACGCTGTCTGCACAGTATTGTGATGCTTTAGGTTAGTGGTCTGGCTTTGTTCTGCGCCACTGATCCAGGAAAAGCCTTTAGTGTGCCGCGTTTGTAACAGCATTAGTTACAGATGTTACATACATCCTCGCTACAGTGTTACTCTGCACAACCTGGACTCGAGTCCGCTTGAAGAAACCCCAAAGCGACTGTGCTGATAGCACATACAGGTTTATTCTGGAGTTTAAAGCATAAATATCTCGATGTTTGTTGTGTTTGGCATTTCATCTGTCGGAACTGCTGTTCATTTGATGAAAACAAACACCAGACAAATAATAATGCTCTTGTGAATAACTCGCATGTAGTTGCACATCTAAAAGCTAATTACGTAATAATAAATCAGAAGGAACAGTAATTTTCGGAACTGTTTCTGAAGTATTCACCTGTTGTTTCTGTTCCAGGAATGTTGTGTTATTATTATATATAGTGTTGATGACTTTACAATATTATTATGTGAAAAGTAGAATGTGTAAGTGCACAAACCAGTTCAATTATAAAGGCTCCTATGATCGAGCATTATGCATTAGTTGACTAGTAATCACAAGCATGTTGCCTACTGACAGTCAGCTACAAATAATATGCTCATCTCTGTTAAAAGGGAAATACTGGAGGACTTTGGGATTCGTTGAAGAAAGCAGCTTTTGTCATTGGATCTGGGCTTTTCTTCCTGGTGGGGTTTAGGAACTCGGTGACGTGGTAAGCAGGTTTCATTCCTATCATTTTGACTTGCGTTTCAAATCTGAGTTTCATGTCAAGAATGAAAGCACGTTTGTAA
The DNA here is from genome assembly GCF_001515625.1 of Sinocyclocheilus rhinocerous. Taxonomy (NCBI): domain Eukaryota; kingdom Metazoa; phylum Chordata; class Actinopteri; order Cypriniformes; family Cyprinidae; genus Sinocyclocheilus; species Sinocyclocheilus rhinocerous. Next base: position 98 of record NW_015782500.1, on the reverse strand, counting down.
TTCTCAGTGCGTATGACCGCTGCTCTGGTTCTTGCTGACCATTCATTATTAATGATCTGTTTGTGTTTGCAGGCATCTGCAGAGGTTTTGGGGAGCGT
>NW_015782499.1:0-1242 GCF_001515625.1 Sinocyclocheilus rhinocerous | reverse complement strand
AAATGGCTGAAGGTGGCAGAAAAGAGCACCGCCTGTCGGACTAACAGCCAGCCACGTATCATGCAGGTCATCGCAATGTCCAAGCAGCAGGGCATGTTGCACGGTAGTCCTAAAAGTGAAGGCAGCACCGTGAGTTGTACCGGATCCATCCGTTACAAAGCACTCATGGATCAGGAACCCAACACGGGCATTGTTCGAGTGGAGGCCCACCCTGAGAACAAGCCCGTGGTTAAACCACCATCTACAGATGGCAGCGGGTCCTGGAGGTGGAAACCACAGGAGCGGGGCAGCATCCGGCAGTCCCTCGAGCTCAATGACCTAAACCGGGACTCTGAAAGCTTCGAGTCATTAAGAGATGGCTATGGCTCCATAGATGGCAACCGGAGCCTACCTGACATGAGCAACCCCCATCATCCCCATTTCCACCATCACCACCACCAGCAGAGTATCACCACCATCCGAGTCACACCGGTTGAAGCCAGCAGTGAAGCCACTTCGGAAACTCTCTCCACCACCTCCAGTCGAGACTCCACACTACGCAGGAAAGGCCACATCATACTGCTGCCCGACAGAGGACCTAGTCCTGATAATGCCAGAAACCTGCCTCACTTTTTCAAACCCTCCCCTACACCTCCCCCCATTCTGACTTTCAAGGAGTGAAAGAAACCTCTTTCCGTACCAATCCTAAGAGTTGCCCTGCTCTCTGAACTGAAGATTGGAGGCTCTGTTAGGGGACTGAGTAGAGCCAGTCATTCTGGATACATCTACATTCCCTAACCGTTAGACACAACTGCACTCTCCAGAACACGTAAGGCAACATTGTGCATTGTCAATCTACATTCTGTAGGCATCATTACTATAACATAAGCACAAAATATGAAATTTGGGGCTCTTTGGTAAAGGTGATTGTTTGATTTGCCTATTACATTTGGATTAGCTTCAAATCCATTGTCTTATCGGAATTGTCTGTTGTCTCATGGCAATGTGGGTGCTTTTAAAAACTTTGTAAATGTATATATTTTTTCTCAATATAAATATTTGTACATATTCTGGACAACTCAATCACATTTTTCATGCTTAAGGATAATAATTGTTTTCACTATGTCGCTATGAAATATTTTAGCCACGCTTTCAATCAGACTCGTAGCTTTTAGACAAATAGGAGAATGTTATTGTGATGTTTACAGAGGGATTTAACAACAATGTATTAACCAAATGGATGTTTTGTTTAGGGGGCTTGTT
>NW_015782498.1:0-1241 GCF_001515625.1 Sinocyclocheilus rhinocerous | reverse complement strand
TTTTTAATACTTTTAGTTGTGTTAAATTTAGCTTTATAATTTATAATAACCCTGTTACTTGGAACTAACAAACATAATTTCTATAGCATTTATTATTCTAGTTGTAAATCATGGTTAAATCTGCTCCTACCCTGAACAGATTTTCCTAAAATCATAGATTTTATTTGATTCTTTGCCACATTTATTTTATAAATGCTAAATTTTTACATCAAAAATCCAACCCTGAATCAAAAAGTACTGTGATCATCTACCAAAAATACCCATAAAATGTGACCTTAAACCTTAAAACCATGACTGAAGATGAACGCAGCAGAATCATTTACATTTCTACTCTATATAGAACTTGTTTCCAGGTCGTTTCTAGTCTGTCAAGATCTTGTGGTGTTTATTTTGGTGTTTGTCCCTCCTGTATTTGTCAGCACAGACAGCTCTGCTCTTCCTGCGGGTCCCAGCGGCTGAATGAGACATTAAGGACACGGTGTGTGACTGCTGGGACAGAAGTAAAGTCCTCGAGCGTCTGGAGGAAATGTGCCTTCATCAGTTCAGCTGCCACTGCAGGCTCTGCGTATCCCAGAATGCCGTCTGACTCCAGCGGGAGCCTCATCAGGAAGTGCTGTTGACCCGAAACACTGAGGAGACAAAGATTTTCACCAATAACTTCACAAACTCAAACTTTTGTCTTTACAAACATCACCTTTATTCAGTCAGCTGGTGATTTACTTAGTGGATTTACTAAATGAAGTCAGTTCTTCTCAAGATCTCACAGGTGTTACTTATTGTTAACTAAAACCATTTTTTTTAAAAATCGTTACTTGAAACAAAGTAAACTTTAAATAAAATATTTTAAAAATGCAACTAAAATAAGTAAAAATGAACAAAATCTATGTAAAAAAGAGTGCATAAAATTCACAATAAAGTTGCTAAAACTTAAAAAAAAAATAAAGTGAAAAGGGATCAAAATTAAAATATAAATCAATATTAATAATTTAAAAAAAATCATTACTTGAAGGAAAATAAACATTAACTAAAATAAAAAGTAAACTTATTTTATTTTAGCTAGTTGCCAAGGCAACTTTAGTTTAACTTATGTACTACAATAACTCAAACTAAATAAACTAAAACTAATAAATAAAAATTAATACAATCTATATAGACTAATAAAAATGACAAAAGCATACAAACTTTAACTAAAATTAAAGTGAAAAGAGATTTAAAAAAATAAAAATAAAAAATAAAAATAA
>NW_015782497.1:0-1241 GCF_001515625.1 Sinocyclocheilus rhinocerous | reverse complement strand
ATATTATTACAAAAAATTAATTAAAAAGCAAAACCAAGTACCTTCTAGCTGCACCTTCTAGCTTTAACATCATTTTTTTGTAATTGACTGACCTCCATCTCTTGTCCTCCTTCAGTGGGTGACCAGGCCATCTTATAGAGCACCACATCTCTGGCAGAATGTGACCAGCTGACCCGGAAACTCTCTGAGGTCACCTCTGATGTCATCAGGCTGAACGGGGCTGGCACAAGCTCTGAATGAGATCAAATCAAACACGGTCAAGCAATCTAAGTTCCTTTGCTAAAGTGCAATTCGTTTTTTCACAAAAATGGACAATTATGTTCAAAGTGGTTTACATACAAACTAAAACAGTAGTTAACTGCAAATAATAATAATAATTTCAGTATTTTGTCTTGTGTTCCAGTAAAATATGTAAACATCCTTGCAACAAGATAGATACACTTGAAAATTTGTGTTCTTCTTTTGTGTTCCACAGATGAAAGTCATAAGGCTTTGGCATGACATGAAGTCGAGTAAATGATGACATAATTTTCATTTTTGGGTGAACTAATCTTTTAATTTTCATTCTGTGAATGAATTCCTGAACATACTCATTTCCACAGAGCGACCGGCATTTACCATAACAATCACTTTTAAATTCAAACGTATTCCCTAGAAATTTCTCCATGTAACCTGATTACTACAACGACAATGTCAGGACACCCACGGAACAATGAAACTCAGGAAATGAAGGCCCAGATCTATTATAGATTCCAGCAGCCAATCAATATTTACTGAAGGTAACAGCCTGCCTAGAAAGTGATGCTTTGTCCAGAACAGAGAAAGCATCCATTCCTGCTTTCCAGCTGGAGAAAGTTGCAGACTCTGTGTGCGGCGAATATTGTAAATTCTGTTGGAGGAGGAAAATACGACAAAACATGCACATACATGTACATGTTAAATCAGCACTGCTGCACGTAGATGAGATTTGTTTTTGCCGTGCTCATGATAATGAATACCAATGGGCCCTGTCTCTTTTGGGCTTGGAAAAATAATTTGCATAAATACACACCTACCGCCCAGCATATGCTGGCATCCTTAACGCATCCTTAACGCAGCCAAAACACAGAATTACTGAATTCACCCATTTAAACATTTTTAAGCAGTTCATTGGCAGGGATCAAACAGCCTTACTTGTATTGAATCCACCACTGAGCGCCTCTGATTGGCCGGCATTGTAGAGAGCAAAAACTGCAACGGTG
>NW_015782496.1:0-1241 GCF_001515625.1 Sinocyclocheilus rhinocerous | reverse complement strand
TCTCATTTAATCATGTTTTAATGCTACTAGTAACCTGGGTTACACCCTCCCCCTTTGATCTTATGCACGTCCTCGGGCATGCATATGGCTGTGTTGTCAGCACTGACAAGGGGTCGCCCGGTACCATGACACATTTATTCCAGAATAAATCTGAGTTTTCTTCGGACTGAGCAAAAGCAGTACTTAGTCCTTGTAATAAGGACTGAACAACTGAAATTAAAGGATTTCCTAAATGAGGATAGTGAAATTTCTTTGGGGGTTTGATCTGCCTTGCAGAACGTCTAAGATCCTCACACTGTGGGTTTTCTTCCTCTAGCTTCCCTTCACTTGAAAGATCCTCTTCAAAGACCATATCAGGTCTATGATCATTTCCCTCATCCTGAACTGAGTTCAGCACTACATCATCCAGTAACTGAGAAGACTCATTTACTAACTCACAATTATTACAGTTCTCCTCTACAGACACTATTACAGCATCGTCTGCTCCGCATTCTCCAGGATCATCTTCCACATTCGAGGATTCCACTCCATCACTCACAGGTAAGTTCTCAATCGCTTCACACACTTGTTCGTTTACCTCACTAACCTCAAACTGTTTTTCTTTCAGGGAATCAACATTTGTCTGGCTGGTACCCACTACTTCAACCTCAGCTGTGTCTGTGATAAGGGAACTCACCAAATGGTGAGAATAACTCTCAGGTGGGACGTAATGAGTAACCACTTCTACTGATTCTCTTGGTACAAAACAATAAGACTCACTCTCAGAATTTTCCTCATCATTTGAATTTGTCTCATCAGCATTCTGCGTATCAGACTGATGCCTTGTTCGACATCTTTGATGCATCCTTGGTAAGACAGTCTCGTCTGCCTCCACACCAGGTAAAAACCCGCAAGGCAAGAGCAGGTCTCGGTGCAGGGTACGGACAGGACCATCCTTCCCTTCAGGACAGACAGTATATACAGGAACATCTTGCGCTTTCTTTAACACAATGTACACGTCTGATTCCCATTTGTCCGCCAGTTTTTGTTTGCCTCTCAACCGGACATTTTTGACTAAAACCCTATCACCTACTTCCAAACTGGAAGCCACCACATTCCTGTCAAACCGCTTTTTATTCCGTTCCGCTACTTTCATGCTGTTTTCCAAAGCTAACTTGTAACTTTCTTCCAGCCTACTCTTTAAAGAGGTTACATATTTTGAGTGGGAGTGGCACGGTTCATCATTCAAGAGACCAAAAGCA
>NW_015782495.1:0-1241 GCF_001515625.1 Sinocyclocheilus rhinocerous | reverse complement strand
TGCCGCATTCAATTTATGCACATTTTACGCAAAGCTGTAAGAACATCATCAGACTTTTCGTACGTTATTGCAAATGTAATTTTTGAAAGATTAGAAAAACTATTTTCTGTGTATGCAAGAATGGGTTTATAAACAAATTTACAAAAAATGTCATTACGAACTTAATTTGAAACACCAGCAAAATTAATTCATCAAAATTTTTCGTAAAACTAATCTAATGCAAATTTCTGCATTAAATTCAATGAACTATGAAAGAACACTTTACAAACATTCCATTTTACAGACATTATTACAAACTACATTTAAAAAACACGTCGCTCTACGAACAATTTAAAAAATATTACGAATAACCTTAAAATCATAGTATTTTGCAAGTTATTTTGAATATATTTAACAAAAACGTTTCTGTGCATGCAAGAATGGCTTTATGTCATTTTAAGGACGTCATTATGAAATTCATTCGAAACATGAGCAAAACAAATTCACGAAAATCTTTTGTAAATCCGATCTTACATAAAATGTTACACTGAAATTTAATTTATTAATATATGATTATTAATAATGTTTTTTCGAACAAATTACACAGAAATCTACTTGCGTTTCATGAATGAGGCCCAAAATATTAAGTATTAATTTAAATTTCATACTTAAAGTACATTGCGTTTACTGTTTATCGTTAATGACGTCATGAAAGCAGTACTCACCCTCGTCGCTGGAGGCTTCCTGTTTGACTATGGAGTGAGGAGAGCGCATGGGCGGCTTGCTGAACGGATGTCTTCGACTCTTCTTTACCTCAACTTTCTTCTTCAGCTTCGTGAAGGGACTTGGCTGAGAACAAAAACATTTAACGATAATTTACCTCAACGTTTAAAATCCCCTAAAAACCCTTTTGGGATCAGAGAAAGCGCTGACCTGCAGGCCGGGAGTGGCTCCATTACTCTCAATGTCGCTGGAAGCGAAATGCTCAAACACCTGCTGGAAGGAGAGCTCGTCGGGATGCTTTGGCTTCTTCTTTTTCTTCTTCTTCTTCTTCTCCTCCTCTCTGTTTTCCGGCGGAGGATCCTGGGAATCTGTTTTTCCGTCTTCACCGGCTGAACAACAACAAAGATGGAGGAATGGCAAGCAAATACCATCACACGTTCAGTAATAACAAGGCGTGTTACTATGTGGTTGCTAGGGTTTATGGGGTGGTTTCTATATGTTAAAAGTTCACTCCCGTCACCTTCCTCCCGAAGCGCCGC
>NW_015782494.1:0-1241 GCF_001515625.1 Sinocyclocheilus rhinocerous | reverse complement strand
AACCAATGAGAAAATTCTCACCATGATCAACCAGTACCAGTGTGATGACACTTTACCCATAAACCCCCTCTCCATGCTGCTCAACGGCATCGTGGATCCCGCCGTCATGGGCGGCTTCGCCAAATACGAGAAGGTCAGAGAGACACGGTGAGAAAACAGAGAGAAGCGCTGAGAATAGATGCTGATGTGTGTGTGTCTTTCTCCAGGCGTTCTTCACGGATGAATACATGAACGAACATCCTGATGACAGAGACAAACTCACGAGACTCAAAGACCTCATCGCATGGCAGGTCAGAAACATCGGACCATTTGTTTGTGGCATTGATGCTAGAAAACTTGTCGAGTCATGTCTGGTTAGGACAGACGGTTAACTGTTGTTTGTCTCCTGTAGATCCCGTTGTTGGGCAGAGGAATCAGTCTGCATGGAAAAAGGGTGACTGATGACCTTCGACCTTTCCATGAACGCATGGAGGAGTGTTTCAAACAGCTGAAGAAGAAGGTGGAGAAGGAGTACGGAGTGAGAGAGCTGGTAAGGATGAAAGTCAGAAAGCAGAAAGAAAAAGAAGGAAGTGGGAGGAAAATGAGTCAGCAGTCTGCATCCTGATTTTTTTCCTCTTTTGTAGCCGGATACGGATGAGAGACGATCCACTCGGCCACGCTCTATGCTGCGCTCGGTTCGACAGTCTATCTGCTCATTGGCTGGATCTGAATGTGGAACGCCCACTAAGACACACCCAGAGAGGTGACCACGCCCACATGTGTATCTATAACATGCTATGATTATTCCTGCAGTTTATGTGATGATATGGATGCTGTGCACAGTATGATGATTTTCTGTATGCAAAGTGTCAACAGTTTTTGACAACTGCATGGATTTTTTAAATTATTATTTTATGATGTTTTATTTTACAATATTTTATAGAAATATATAAAAGACAATATTTGTTTAAATATTTATATTTTAATTATTGTATTAATGTTTGTTACTTATATATGGTTTTATTTGTTTTATTCATATTTATAAACATATTTAGTTTTATTATTTTTTGTGTAATATTTATATTTTAATTATTTTATTAATATTTGTAATTGATATACAGTTGTATTTGTTATTAATATTGTTTTAATGTTGACATTTTAATAATTTTATTATTTGTTATTAATATATTGGCTTGTTTTTATTATTTGTTTTCATCTTTATATTTCAATAATTGTATTATTATTTATTATTAATACATTGT
>NW_015782493.1:0-1241 GCF_001515625.1 Sinocyclocheilus rhinocerous | reverse complement strand
TAATTAAGATAATAATAATAATTTGTATTATTTAGAAAAATATTTTAATTACTTGGCACCTTATTCCAATTCTACCTTAATATTTGTTATTTATTTTTATTTCTTGTCATTATTTGTTCTGTGTAATATCCAAGTAATAAAATTATTTTCAATTGTATTAATTATTAATAATTGATTATTGTTGTTAGTATAATTATTATTACCAATTTAATAATATAAAGGTCGTATTTTATTATATACTTGACAACTTATTCTGATTCTACCTTATTAATCTTTGTTATTGCTTATTTCCTTGTTCTGTGTATTAATTCTTGGGCAATGCTGTATGTAAACAATTATGCCAAAATAGTACGTTGAATTAAGAAACAAATGTTTGTGTGTGTTGCACAAGCCTGTCAGTTTTTGATGAATAACGATGCAGAAGATCATACCTTGTATCTCTTCATGCAGTCTTTCTTGGAGCGTCCGGGCACAGCGTCAGAGATCTTCTCCCAGCGCTCCGGCGTGTTCACCGGGTACGTCTTCAGCGCCTGCTCCAGAAGCTTCTGCTCCTCTGTGGTCCAGGGGGAGGAGTTGGACTCGGCGCTAACAGCTGGAGGAAACGTTTGGATGAGTGATTGTGTTCAGAACAGGACTGTTTTTGTGACGACCATAAATCGCATTTTAATCATTATGCTTCTCTCGAATCTTTGCCTGCTGGTTGTTCATTAAGAAAACATTTCATTTTAATTTGGTATTTGCGTTATCTTGCATTGGTAAGAAATCTCCTTTCATGGCTGCGGTAGCCAGATGAAAGTGCTTAAATCCCCCAATCAATAAATTTTCTGCCCAGTGGTTTCCTTAAACATCCCAACCTGGCAACCATACATATGCGCTCTCTCCAGGTTACAGAAAAAGTGCTGATGAGCTGAAATCACTGGCAAACATACTTTTTTCTTAAAAATAAATTTTTAATACAATTTTTACAAAAATTATTTGTATATATTTATTTATTATGTTTTTTTATTTTTATATAATTAAATAATTTTTGTTATTTACTGCTCAAATAAGTGTAATACAGCCAGTCTGTTTTCTTTCACATTTGCGCTGTTATCTGCGAGCAAATGTTCTCTTGGTTTGAGCTTATGTGAAAATGCAATAACTAATGAAATGAAAATGACAATTAATAAAATCAGGATTAATCAGCTTGCATTATAATAAAAGTGTCACAGAAGTGATAATAATATTATTATAATTAAGGT
>NW_015782492.1:0-1241 GCF_001515625.1 Sinocyclocheilus rhinocerous | reverse complement strand
CTGCAGGTTTATTAGGCTGCTGTCACTTTAAGAACTAATGCATGGGTCTAATATACTGACAAACATCCTATTTTTTCCCAGCTGTTTATATTCATCTAAGACCGTACAGTGTTTGCGTGCCAAAGAGGGCATTCTGACGTATTTTTGTGTTTATGACCGTTTAAGCGCGCACCTGAAACCCAAAACATGCTTTGCGTGTTGCCATATTCATTTCTTTTTCACAGCTTGTTACACTTTTTATAACTCCTTTTATTATAAACCATATCACAATTTTTGCTTTCTCATCCATCCATGTCTCTTTATCATTATAACGTGTTAATAACTTAAAGAAGTCCTGCCAACTGAAAGATGTGTAGATATATTTACATACAGATATAAATAGGACATATTTGTTCACAATCTCTACTATTGGTTTGAAAAGAAGGTTTCGGCCGTCTTCAAGATCCATCACAATATAAAATCATCAGATCTCCCACCCCTACATAAATATGATATGATTTGTGTGCTGTATTCCAAGTATTCTGAAGATGTACGCTAACGAAAGATTAAATATGCGCATACACACATAAGAATTGAGAAGCTGTGGCAGAGGGCAACTCTTAAATTTCTATATTCAGAAACTTTGATTTTAAAGCAGTAGTCATTAGTATCTGCCTTTATGGTACTTTTTGTCCATGAACAGCCCTCGACGCATTATGACAAAAAGATTTTACTTTTTGTGTTCCATGGAAGAAAGAAAGTCACACAGTAGTAATTGAGTAAAACTGGCAGAATTTTCTTTAAACTGTTAAAATGTACAATTAGTTGGTATTGAATTAAAGCATTTTTAGTGTGTAATGCAACAGCACAAACATGACGGATTATGCTATAGGTGTCATAACAGATGGTTGCAGCCTCCTTGCATGTTCTGTACAGAATGAAGCTCGCACCTTAGACCAAAGGATAATGCTATGCCAGCTGCACCCGCTCACTGTAGGTTCTCCTGCTGTGAATATGGAGATGACAGGCAACCTTGGGCACCCCTCATTTACACACACACCCCGTTAGATAATCTCATGGGAGGGCTGGGGCCTGTTTGATCCCATCCAACAAGGCACAGCAGACGGGGTATAATCAGCCAGCTCGGCTATCCCTCCATTTCCCACCTCTCCCTCTCATCCTCCTTTCATCCCTCATCTTTTGTCAGTGCATAGTGATGGATAGGGTGCCTGTGGCAGAGTTATAGCGATTTCTGTTTTTTT
>NW_015782491.1:0-1240 GCF_001515625.1 Sinocyclocheilus rhinocerous | reverse complement strand
TATTTGTCCTTTTGCCCGCTGCAATGTCCTGTTGATGTTTTCTAATGCCTTCCCTTTTGACACTTGAGTTAAAAAACGACTCTCAATGTCTATTTGTTCTCGTCCTTTCAGAAAACCCTCTCCTGCTGCTTTCCTCTCTCCTGCGCTCGTTCGCTCTCACCCGTACTCCTTTGACTCACTCTTTCATCTTATAAAACAAAGCAGCGTATCTATCCCTCCCTTGGCTTCATGCAACGTGAAGCTGGAATCGTCTAGGCCATTTTTCATATCTCTCATTTATCCTCTCTCTTTGATAGAGCCGGAGCGTTCCGCATCGAGACGTGCTAATAGACTCAAATCTGCAGGAGGCATTAAAGGCAACATGCCGTGCACAAACTCCCTCATGCGACGTCCCTCACAAAGGCATTTTCAAGAACAATGAATGCATTTTGACCACAACATGTTGTTTGACAGTTAATTACATGTCCTTCCCTGGGTCCTTTAAATGTTTAGCAGTATTCCGTAAATGTTTGGGAATGAGCAAATGTGTCAAAGTAAATTTAGTTCCAGGGAGCTTTCTGCAGGAAAGGCCCATTTAGAAAGGGAGTCATTTATTAGCACCAGCTCTCGGCAGGTATTTCCTGTGCAGTCCGGGGAAAAAACACTGTTTGTTTTGCCTTCCTGTTCACTTCTGCTCCGAGAGGTTTAGTTCCCGTGTGTGGGGCCAAGAAGAGCGGTAGCAAACCTCAGTGATAAAACTACCCTCAAACGTCTGTGCCATTAAACGGATGGGTTATTATTTGGATAGCTAGCGTTAAACATGTCAACAGTTTAAGTAACTTTAACTAACCATGCCTCGCCATGAAAGTAGTTAACCTGAAAGAGAAAACTGTCTGAAGATGGTTAATGTTAGCTATAGCACCCCTTGTGTCAATACTGAGAATACAGTGTGTACTTGAATTGTGTTCTGACATATTTTAAAACATGACGGTGTGTGAAATCAAACTAATGTAGCTTAGAAGCGTTTGCATTGAATTAGTTTTTTTGATGTTTGGACAGACCAGCGTATGACACCTGTGTTCTTGTTTCCTCCACCAGCCCAATGATCCAGTCACAAACATCTGTCAAGCCGCAGACAAGCAGCTCTTCACTCTAGTGGAATGGGCCAAGAGGATCCCGCATTTTTCAGAGCTCCCGCTGGACGACCAGGTCATTCTTCTACGAGCAGGTGAGTTGAAGAGGACAAACGGATAGATGCACA
>NW_015782490.1:0-1240 GCF_001515625.1 Sinocyclocheilus rhinocerous | reverse complement strand
GGGAAAAATAACAATTTCCTAGAGACATCAGTAGTATTGGTATCACTGATACTCGCCTTCAGTCAAAAAAAGATGCCATTAAACAAATATTAATGTGCTGTTTCTACATTAATTTGAAAATTGAATGTGCTGTGGTTTTGGTGCTTTATTTTCAACCTTAGTATTAAATTTTTTTTTTTCACATTTTTATTTTTTTTTACCAGAAAACAGCATAGGAGATAAAAAAAAAAAAATCATCATGTTATAGCTAAATTTTTAAGTTGGCTAATTAAACATAACATTTTTTTAATTGAAATCTTAAATCGGTCAAACATTCTTAAGAAAAATCTAGATTTAATTTTTTTGCCGTATCGCCCAGCGATCATGCAATGTAGTTTGCATGACCAGATTATCAGATCAGTTGTTTTTGGTTAGTTTTCCGTGAACGAGTGCTTCTCGCTTCTGAGCTCTTTTGTCTTCTGTGTGAGCAGCAGAACATCAGGACTGAAGACGAGAGAGGTTTCTGATGTGGCGTCTTTGGTGTCTGCGCTGTTCTCTTCACGTTTCTCACAGCAGTTACTGTAGTGTGTCATGATGTCTGCTATTAAACATGTGCTTCTGTGTTTCTTCTCTGTTCTCGTCTGGAGGAACAAAGAGGAATCATGAATCTGTGGTGAGGCTCGATGTCATCCATCAGCTTCATTCTCTGAGCGCTGACTCTTCTAGATGTCCTGTATGATCTCTGAAATGTGTTTGAACATTAGTCGTATAATGTCCCGGATCGGAGGATGAATGTGGTTGTTTCACATGAGCTCCAGTTTTCCTCTTCTGTTAACTAGGATTCGTTCACTGATCACAACAATCTTTAGCACTTATTCAGTTTAAGCAGATTCAGAATTTATTGTGCTTTAAAGATGAAAAAAGTAACGATTATAGAGTTTCGCACACTGACCAGCAATATACAGTCATAGACCTTTAATTTATTTAGCAGATGCATTTATTTATTTATTTAGCAGATGCTTTTATCAAAAACAACTTACAACTTAGGAATATAACATACAATAAATGTAATATTTTATCTTTATATTGAGATTTTTTTTATTTAATATATTTTTTAATTTACATTTTTTTGTTTTGTTTATAATTTTTAAATTTAGTTTCGTTTAGTTGTGTTGTTTTATTTTATTTTGTTGTGCTTTGTTGTATTTTTTATTTATTTAATTTTTATTATTTTGTTTTATTTTGCTGTTTTATTTTTTAA
>NW_015782489.1:0-1240 GCF_001515625.1 Sinocyclocheilus rhinocerous | reverse complement strand
ACCGGCCGGTTCCGATTTATGGCCGGTCAACCGGTGCATCCCTATATTTTACCTGCCACTAGGTGTTGGAACCAGGAACTTTTATTCAGAACTGGTTCTAAATATGTCAGACTGTGAATGAGTGTTTCTTCTTTGTGTTCTTTGTCGTGAATCAAAACCACACTGTAGAGATTTAGCAGTGTAGTCTGATTCCCGAACGAATGACTCTTATGAGTCGGTTCTTTTTAGTGAATCAAAAATGTACAGCTTGAACGGTGTCGTCAGATCCCAAACGAGTCAAAAAACATGCAGCTTATAACTTTGTTACTGTTACAGTTTAACTAAATTTAAAACTTCTGAAAAACAAAAACACTTCTGAAAAAACTCAGTCTGAAGAGTAAAACAAACTGAAATAAATATAAATTAAAACTAAATACAAACATATATAAAAACTAATAGAAATTACAAAAGATGTAATTGACAAAAGATGACATGACAAAATTAAAATGAAATCTGAAAATATAAATAAAAGTCCATTCAAAATATTAAATACTGTAATAGTTTATGGATAACACTAGTGTAAAAAACAACAAAAAATATTTTATCAATAAAAAATATTTTAAATGTATTTAATATTCAAATAATCTCATCATCTGGCAATGATTTTCCAGTTATTTCATTCTCAGACAAAATCTGTGATAAAATCTTTAATGGATCTAGTGGATCGTAATCACTAATGGATTATTATAATAAAGTTCTTCAATTTAAAATTAGAGATGCATGGTATGCAGTGGTGCTCAAATACGGAATAGATGGTAATGTTAGATGGTATAACATTTTGAACTCATTATTATTTATTATTCAAAATAGCCCTGGAATATGAACTCATATCCTGTTGCTCATATTCATTGCAGTCCAAAATAATTTTGCATGCTTAAAGTCTAGTGTAACCACCCGGTACTACTCGACCGCCTGATTGTCCACACGGACTAGACAAAAAATAGTATGTTTTAAAAAGTTCACCCTTATGTCTGCTTAGAGACAACAGAGCTACTAATCGTAGCTTGTAAATTTGAAGCTTTTGACAGAAGTTTCCAGAAATATAACGGTCCTGACTTGTTTGTGTTCATGATGATCCCTGTGGCCTGATCTCACGCCGCATGTTTGTTTTCTCACAGTCCTGTCGGGTGGGCAGCACAGTCCTCTGAGGCGTTCAGTGTCTCTGACCCCTCCGATGAGCGGCGGATCTAACCAGCCTCTG
>NW_015782488.1:0-1240 GCF_001515625.1 Sinocyclocheilus rhinocerous | reverse complement strand
ACGTGCATAAAGGTCTTGTTCTGTGCGAACACCTGTGAACAAAAATTTGTCAGATTGTTGATACAGAAGTGACTTAAATTTGGAACCACATTTCCATCGGGTCAAATAGCAGGAGAGAGTAGAATCAGTTCTTTCGTTAAGAAAACAAAAATACGAATTTTAAATGTTCATTTAATGCATAATAGGATTACCTAATTATTATTATCTTTTTTTTTTGTGCTGCACAAACTAAATGTTGATTGCTATATGTCCCAACAGACAGAATAATATCTAAATGGACATAAATATTTACATATGTGATGAGAAATGAGGAGCATACCATTACTGTAGAGGAGCTGGAGTTTGTAGTGAGTTCCATTATTGGTCTTTTCCCCCGTCTGCTCTTCAGAAAGGACAGACATGGCAAGAACAAAGAATTCCGATTACGCAAAATCAGCATTTAAACAAGCGTACAGCATGCAGTTCACTATTGAGTGACGTCTACAAAGCACAACTATATAAGGTACTAATGGTGCAATATATGACTTTGGTGCATTTATACCACTCAGAAGCGAATGGTATTACTTTCAAAGATTTTGTTTGCATCTGTTCTCGTTCAGTTTAACCATCAGATTGATGGATCAGAAGGAGGGAGACAGATAGTTGTACTGTAATGTTAAATGCATATACAGGCATTTTACATTACAGTATGCCATGTGATACTGTAAGCTGAGGCCTTACTATAGTAGAGACTACCACGGCTGTGTCATATCGTAACTTTGATAACACACTGAAGAGATTACAAACATTAAATTTGCCACTTGTGAAAATAGCACTGAAGCGAATAAAAAACTAGGTGCTTTTTTAGAGTTTGAGAATCTGCATTAGGTCAGGACAGCACAGAGGAGGCATGAAAAATGGATGTATCAAGTTGAGTAGAGTACAAGAGTGGCTTCTCTAATTGTCCTGCATTGCAAATATTCCTCACATTCTATTTCCTCTCGCCAAGCTCAAGCTTTAACTCGACGTTAACTGTAGGAAACATCATCAGAAATCCAGTAGTGTTCAGTCCCGTGAAGCATGCTGTTAGAATATACCTTGTCCTGCTCCACGAAGTCAACAAACACTGTCCTCTCCACTTCCACGGCCTGCCCACTGCGGTCATAGAGCGCCAGAACAAAGTGGAAGAAGTTGGACTTTCGGAGATTGGAGGGAGGTTGCTTTTCAAAGTGAGCACGGGATAAGGCCACTCCACTACAGG
>NW_015782487.1:0-1240 GCF_001515625.1 Sinocyclocheilus rhinocerous | reverse complement strand
GATTTTGTACTGCAGGTAAAGACAATTTATATCTATATATCCATAACAATATCAAAAAAGACTTTTTTGATGAGAGATCAGTACTGATGAAAGGCTAGAAATGCTCCTGCTGGTAGGTATATGATTAAGTCTAGGATATGTTATTTTAGTATTATTTATATAATATTATAGTATTGGCTTTTATTTTTATATTTTCAGTTTTCATTATAATTTTTGTTTTTTTTATATAATTTTATGTGATTTGTTGCATTTTTATTAGTTAGGCACCATTTCTTATTTTATAATAAATACAAATAGTTTGATTTTTATTTAAGCTTTATTGCAATTAACAAATGCAATGTTTTAATAGTTTTAGTTTTAGTTTTAGTACACATTAACAAAACTGGTTTGAAGAGGGAAGAGAAAGACTTCTTGGATCATGGTCAAAAATAGGGTTAAGAAGAATGAATACCCTAACCCTAACCTAACCCTGGAAAAAGAAGTGTTACGCTATCAGAGACAGGCCTGATAAAAGCAAAGTACAGAGCAAAGGCAAAAGTTGCTAAATGTTATTTGCTCACAAGGGGTGTGGTTCATGCTTGTAGATGTAGATAACACAGAGTTTGAGGCTACAACTGTTTGTGAGTATTTGTAATGTAATGCCAGATGAGCTAATGTCAGGCTTAGCACATCAAACACGTATGAGTAAAAGAATCCAGACTGCATATTGACTATATTGCAGATAGACAATAACACTTTCAAACTAATTCATATTTGATTTTTTAAATGTCTTTATGAATACAAGATTTAATGTTATTGTAGCTTCTGGCTTCTTTTTTATGCTTATTTGTTGTTGTTGTTGTTGTTTTTTGTAGGATATTTTGCTATTTTATTGATAAGGAAATTGCAGAGAGAGCAGGAAATGAGGGTGAGGTGAAGATTAGGACATAACCAGGGTCAGATTAGAACCTGCATATCTTGCATGAGTAGCACATCTCAATGTGCCTGATGTGTCTGTGTTTAATTATAACTACAACATTGCTTTCTACTGTATGTCCCCGTGGTTTCTAATCCTCTCTTCTTCTCAGGTCGTGGACAGAAAGAGGATCCTGCAGTGAATGCAGTGGTGTGTCATTCTCCTTTCAGTAACCTGGGTTACTGTCGAAAAGGCAGTACACTTTCCATCAGTGTGGCTTTCCAGATACTCCGAGCAGGTCTTTTTGAGGTAAAAAGTCATTACGTGTGTGTGTGTGTGTGTGTG
>NW_015782486.1:0-1239 GCF_001515625.1 Sinocyclocheilus rhinocerous | reverse complement strand
TATTTTTCAACAGGGAAGAAACATTGCATGAATGAGGTATGATGTTTTTGTGCTAATGGGATGAGCCCGATTCATTTTCACCTCACAATGTAATTTCTCACTGGGAAAGTGTTTCGTCATTCCAAAGGGTTTTTCCATTAAAGCCAATTTCCATTGGATCATTTCCCATAGCGCTGCACCTGTTTCCCTGGCATCTCCATCGCTGTGTAAAATACCCAGTCAAGCCCTCTGAGAATGACCGCCGCGCCAGGCATCTTAAACTCAGAGGAGATGGGCTCTTGAGTCACCCATATGTGGATGTGAGATCAAAGCATAACTCGGACCCTCCCTGACCGATTCTGGCCGGCGGGGTTAATGGAGCGGGATTGAGGGCTGGATTGTTGTGCTTTGGTTATTTTGAGCCTGTGCTCATCTATTTCTGAACAGCAAAAGCCATGAGGATGGTCAAACTCTCTCAGGTGTGCAAATCACACACACACACACACACACACATATACATATATATATATACAGTATATGCAGACACACACACTGTTATTATTAATACGATAATACAATTATTTTATGCGACTGATAACTGTTTCTATCTGCATTTTATTATGACTCTTAATTAAATGCAATGAACTCCTGCTGTTTACATTAAACTCTTGTGACTTACCGTCGTGCAGATGATCAATACAAGCACCAACAGACACATTAAATCCCTCATCTTCATAATACACCCTTCAATGTCCACGGAAGATGATGTATTGAAACTGTAACCTGAATGAAGCACTTCAACTCTCACAGACAAGCGTTAATAATCCAAACAGGCGCGTTTATTCCAGCACGATAATGTAAGTTGCCGCTGATTCAAGCACTGAAGTTTCTAACACTTGTTTTCATACCCCAGTGAGTCTTTATACGGGTGAACTGTAATTTTATCCGAAGCCACGCCCCTCGGCCAATCAGAGCGCGGCTCTGCGACTAGGATTCCAAAGGGGCGTAGTCTGTCAGTCGAGGCGGAGTTCTGAGAATTCGGGGCGTGGTCAGCGATGAATGCAGTCATTCATAAAAACGACTTCATTCCAGAGAGGAGCTGCTGTCTGCTGTTTATTGACTTGCGTTTTAATAAAAATATTAGGGATGCTTTAAAGTCTCTTTCACACGCATAGCTCTGTCCGCTGTGTGCTTTGTGCAAGGCTAGATAAATATACTCAGCTGTGTGATGTTTGCAGCATTAATAGAGCCGCGCAGTCA
>NW_015782485.1:0-1240 GCF_001515625.1 Sinocyclocheilus rhinocerous | reverse complement strand
GATTGGACACGTGTGAAATCGTAATTGTCTCTTGTCTCTCAAGCACTCCAGGCACACAGGCTTCAGTGATGCAGGGTCTCCTTTCAACTATCCTCCCAGCCCCCCTCAGTCCTCTTATTTCAGCTTTGGAGCCAATACCAACATCCCATCCACCCAGCTCAATAAGGTACTCAAAATAAACCATTCTTTGTTACGGCAAAAAACACTACTATACAATGGTTTGCCAAATAATAAAAACACACACACACACAAAAAAACATTGTCTAAATATAGCTGCAAGCAGCATTTACCGGGGTTCAAGCGCTTTATGGCATTTAAGCACATTTGAAAAAAGACATTTACGTATTATTTAGCAAGCCTGTAACCAAGTAAATCGATTGAAAAGAGAGCATTTTGTCAATTCCAGGTAATTTAACATAGGAATATGAATTTTTTAAAATATTTATAGCTGTTATAGTACCACCTGTAGTAAAAGTTGGTACGCTACTTTAGAATCATATGCTGCGTATGCTCACTTAATTTTGTGAAGTTCCGAGTTTTCGTTCCGGAATTACAGGCTTTTGGGTATATTTAGCCACACACATTTTGTAAAAATGATTCTGTTATAGCCAACCAAAGTGTGAAGTTCATAATCTTTGGATAATTATTGATCTTGAGAGTCCAGAGAATTGTACTGCAGTGGGGTTTTTTTAAGGTTGGGCAAAAAAACCTAGGATTAGTTTGCAGAAGTAGGTTTTTCACAATAAATATTTACCAGACGATCTGGTTGACAGTAGGGGTTGTTGAGACAAAATTGTTCAGAATGAGGAGCTCTATCATACAGGGTTGTGATGGTGAGGAAGTTTTTTTCACCGGTTAATCGACTTGACGACACCGGTAATACCGGTATCACCGGGGGGTGGGGTGCGTTGGGGTTTTCCCTCTTTTCCTTGCTTTTTAAAATGTCTTATAAATGCCTGTGCACATTTTACTTTCACTTTTGAATTAGTGGCAATTTGGCGTCAATTGCTTGAATGGAAAACAACAAAACGGTACAACGACAAACTCACTTATTTTAAACATAACTTTTGTTAAAAATACACCATGCTATAGGCCTAATATAAAATAAATAATAGTTATAATTTTAGATAGTATCATCATATGGAAGCATATAAGTAGCGAAATTCTATTTAAAATGCAATATGCAAAATGGCATTGTATTTAAATTTACATTTTCCATTACCCATACGTGCAAAGTTTG
>NW_015782484.1:0-1240 GCF_001515625.1 Sinocyclocheilus rhinocerous | reverse complement strand
CTTCCACAAATTAAGGCCTTAAAAAGGTCTTAAATCAGAACAGAAAGTGTTGAATTCATAAAGGCATTACATTAAATGTTGCATGCACTACAAAAAATTTGTATCTTCCTCATGATTTTTGTCTGGTTTTCCACTACAAATATCTTAACATCCTTAATTTATTTAAGCTGCAAAATGAAGATTTCTCACAAAACATGACTTCTTATCTTGCAACATTTTGCTTCTCAAGTAAATGTTTAGATGTTTACTGGAAAACAAGACTAAAGAAGAACAGCACTTTTTGCAGTGTTATCAGATGGTACAGTAAAAGTTATTTCCATATTCCAGTGGTTGAGAGCAGAGGTATTGAAGCAGTAAGCTCTTTTTTAAGCAATTAAAAAGTAATGGAGATCTGTTGGAAGTGTTGCTAATACAGCTCATTGTGTGATCCTTAGACATTTTACATTTAGAGAACATTCATTTTGACGTATTGTGTCCCCGTCCATTTATTAATTGAATTTTCTTGACTTGGTCTTAAAAAGCCTTGAAAAAGTCTTAACCTTTACCTTCATAAATTCTTCAGAAACCCTGGTAATGTCGTTGGCTGGAAATGACATTTTAACAGCTGCAACATTTCAGCATTTGTCCAATTTGACAACATTACAGTAGATAATCATAATTTTTGGCTTCCACATTACAGGCCTAAAACAAAATGGCATGGAGTAACTTGGCCAACACAATCTCGTGATTAAAAGTCATTTTTTTTACAAGGTGGCAATTTCGTATTAATTATCATACAATGTGATTTGTACGAAATTGTACGGTTTTTAGAAAAAAAGGTGCACATGAAGCTCCAATCTGAAACCCAACCTTGAACTTCACCATCAGTGGGGCATAAACAGATGGTACAAAAACATACAAAAGGGATACCAATTTGCCAAAACAAAATAGCTATTAATAGTTTTTGAACATTTTGACTGCAGACTTCTTACATCAGAGCATTCTGACCTTGTACATGCTCTAACCATTAATCTTACAGCTTTTCTGAACTTTTCTGGCAGTGATACAACTTCATAAGTTGGCTCAACGGGCCCGGCACACGCATGACCTCTAAACTGGAAAAATACTCTTGAAGGTCATGTATGCTAAAGCGCTTTTGTTTTCTGACAGATATTTTTCTTTTGGGTGGTAGTCTGTGGTAACATACAGTGAAATGGTTATGGTAATAATGGTACATCAAATAATAGAAAAAAGATCTGCA
>NW_015782483.1:0-1239 GCF_001515625.1 Sinocyclocheilus rhinocerous | reverse complement strand
AGTATATTAGAATGATTTCTGAAGGATCACGTGACGCTGAAGACTTGAGTGGTGGTTGCTGAAAATTCAGTTTTGCCATCACAGTAATAAATTGCATTATAAAAATAGTTATTCTTTTAAATTGTGATAAAATTTAACAGTATTACGGTTTTATTTTTATTTTTTTCTCAATTACATGCAGCCTTGGTGAGCATAAGAGACTTTCAAAAACAATTAAAAAATTGACCGAACAGTGCTGTAAATTGAAAATAATCTTGCAAAATGTGGAAGGATGTACATATATATTTTTTTCTAAAGTGGTTGCTATGCCTTTGGTAGGAAGTGTATTGTAAGTTGCTTTTAGTGAGAAAGCATCTGCTAAACAAATTTAAACAACAAATAGGTGCAGATGTCCAATGATGTACTGTTGTCTGTGTATGTGTATTCCCACACCCATCCTTTAATCAAGCACAACAGATGTTTTACAATGAAACCTGAATACCCACTCTTCCAGCACACTGTTGATGTATGTATTGTTTGGTTTGGTTTTCCCAGGGCTCTTTTTGACTACGACAGGACAAGGGACAGTTGCCTCCCTAGCCAGGGCCTGAGTTTCTCCTATGGGGACATCCTGCATGTCATCAATGCCTCCGATGATGAGTGGTGGCAGGCACGGCTGGTTACACCCCATGGGGAGAGTGAGCAAATTGGGGTCATACCAAGCAAGAAAAGGTACAGTACTGCCAACAAGTCCAGACAGAATTACAGCATTTCCCCTGTAGTAATGGAGAGTGTTCATTGCCAATCATACAAATTTATTTATTTTTGATCCACAGAGTGGAAAAGAAAGAGCGTGCACGGTTAAAAACAGTCAAGTTCCACGCAAGGACGGGCATGATTGAGTCCAACAGGGTGAGTGAGTCGTCCTCCTCCTCCTGTGAACGGCTCATGGGAGCTGCCCCACTTCCCCTGAGTGTGGGAATTGGTGGCTTCTCATAGTATCCTGGAGGCTCCTATTACTGAGCATCTCATTTCTCACAGCCACACAAACAAAAGCGTACAATTACAAACATGCACTGTGCCATCATAATCAGCTATGATGATTAGATCAATTCTTCTCAGTTCTGGTCCTGGAGGCCCCCCCAATACTTCACATTTCTGATGTTTCCCTCACCTGATTTAACTTCTCTGCTCATTAATAAAAAAAGTGCTCACTAGCCCTATTCGGATGGGACTAGTTTTCTAAACTACGTTTGAGTT
>NW_015782482.1:0-1240 GCF_001515625.1 Sinocyclocheilus rhinocerous | reverse complement strand
AATCAAAACAGTATAAGTCTGTACAGTATAAATATAACCAGCCAGTACGGTCCACTTCTCTCTTCCACCGCTGCTAGTGATTTTTTCATTAGACTTAGTGCAACTTTAACATAGTTGGCACAAGTCATTTGCTTTGTTTTGAGTCTGGTGGTTTAATGCTAAATAGCACAAGTAGTTTAAGCAGTGATGAGAATATGATCTTCAGGTTTGTGAACTGAAGTATGCATGAAATGTTTCACTGGTGTGATACTTCATGTTCATTTAACACCTACAGACATGTGACATGCTAAAGCCATGTTGAATGTTGATGGAATGGAATCTGAGCTTAATTGGATTGCTTATAATTCATTAATTTCTACAAATCTCCACCCTTAGATTGGCTGTTTATTAAGTATTTAAGCTACCATATGAATGCAGTACTCTCAGCTTCGTAAATCACACTTTACTGTGTTTGAATCAGTTGTTTTAGTTCAAATCAGCATGGAAAAAAAGAGCAGGTTCCATCTGAGCCTGGCTATTGCATCTTATAGACTACTTTTAGTCATACTTCAAATTGACTAACAGCTTGCATCAGCGCAAACCCCTCTTTTGGCATTAAAAAAATTTACTCAGGATATACTGAAGACACGCAGTGAGACATTAGCAATGAAAAGGCATGGACACAGTTAATTTTAGAGGCTGATCTTTGCGTATGCATTTGTAGAAGTTTCACTTTCACATGCAACTAATTTACTAAGGTTTGCAATCAGAAATGTAACCTATTTAGTGCCTTTGTTGTTAGCAGGTTAAATGCACCTGAGTATCATCGACCCTGCGTTAATTTGGCTGCTGGTGGATTGTGTTGGTCGTTATGGAAATGATCTAATTTGTGCATTCTCAGTAGGACTTTCCACTCCCATCTGCGCTTTTATATGAATGCGATCTGATGCTAATTTGTCCCGTTTAGTAAATCTGGCCCTTAGTTGCATAAACTATAATGCAGCACCATTTTTTTGCATTGCATTGCTCATTTAGTCAAGTTGAGTGTCGCAGTTTGCATTTCCTACAGTAAGTGATTTGCTGTTGCATTGACCCAAGGGCTTTGGATCACAAGCTATTGGATCTCATGATCTCCTGAACTGGGTTTAATTCACATTGCCTCAAGGTGAGACAGTCTGCAAGAATGATGGTTTAATGCAGTCCAGCATGCGCCACGTTTGCATGGTCAGGTAGGTGAAAGAACAGGTAAGCATCATCTCGT
>NW_015782481.1:0-1240 GCF_001515625.1 Sinocyclocheilus rhinocerous | reverse complement strand
TTTAAGGGGGTCTGAATACTTTCCGTACCCACTGTATATAAATCAATAGCTCACATGTCCATATTTCTTGCATTGTATCTCCGATTGTGTTTTTAGGTTTGCACTGGAAAATATAAAATCTAATAGCAGTAGTTTACCATCTCTGGAGGATATGAAATGGAACAGATAGTAGAATGTTTATAAAAAAAAAATAGATCTTATATTGCAGTGGTCGTGTTGTAATCTGGATCAGATTTTTGTTCAGCTCCTATCATGTTGGCTACATCTTGAAAACAGATAGTACGTTAATGTTAATTAATATGTTGAACTTTTCACCCTCTTTGTCATTAATATTTGCATATATAACCACATACTATGTCTAACTTGAGAGTTTCAGTGTTTCAAACTTCATATTTAACTAAAGCAACTACTAACAAATAAAGATATGTAGAATTTAATGTTTTGATACCACTGAAATCAAATTGTGCATGTAATAGCGCATTGGGAAGCTTAGCAACCCCATGTTACATAATTATTTTAATTCAACTCAAATCAAATATCAGCTGGAGTTTATCAGGGAGCACTTGCAGACATAATTGAGCTTATCTGACCGCAACAATCCACACCATGAATCATTCTGCAGAGCTTTGATTGGAGGCCAGCAACTGCTTTTATAAAAGGATGTTGTTAATGAGTATTTATTATGTGATTAGCTTTTAAAACAGACATTGACTCTACAGACGTGGTTCATTGGGTCTGTATTTCCAATGGATCACTAAACATTGAGTGCTTGACTGAGTGATCAATTGGCAGGGATACAAATGAAGCAAATGACACCATGTTCATATGGTTGACCCATACAGTATACATTTGAAGAGGTTTGGTTTATCTGTAAAATCAAAGTGATTGACACATTGTTACAGCATCAAATCGCACCGTTTTTTGACGTTTAAAAGTTATTTTTAAAAAACTTCTCTCTTATCTTTGACAATAGATTAAGTTAAGTAGTTTCGCTTATGTCTCTTGTTCTGTTGGAAATAGTTCAATGCTCAAAAAATGCTAACAAATGTACTACAGTAAAAGGTGTTTTTTTTTCTCGTTCCATTATTCAAAATATGGATGGGAACATTACATTACAATGACGTCAGAAGATAAACTTCCACAAATCTGATTTAAAGTGCTTCCAGCTGGATGACTTTGATTTGATGTTAACGATACAGATCGTGTCTAGTTTTGTTGGGTCAACTACAATGATCGGAAG
>NW_015782480.1:0-1240 GCF_001515625.1 Sinocyclocheilus rhinocerous | reverse complement strand
ATGATATAGCAGTATAAAATTGATAAGTCTTATCATGATATACTACATGGCATAGCTGTTATTCCTGGAATCTTTCATCCACTCCCATATTTATTTGACCTCGTGGGAAGTTGCAAATTAACATTGTCCAAAAACAGATCAATTATTAACATTGCTACCAATCTGTACACCTTATCTTAAAAATAATGAATCAAAATCTTACTGTTCACATGTTATCAAGTAGAGCCCTACTTGAGAACAGTGCATGAATGCGTTCAGTATTACATGCTTGTACTGTAGTTCTGCGAATGAGAATAAGATAAACCTGGCAAAGAATGCACTCTAGTGGAGAAGAATGATAATTACAGTTCTGTTTTTGCACTCAGGGTCTCAAACTCCCAGCTCCTCTTCTAAAAATAAATTAAACCAACCTCAAGTGGTTTGCTGGTCTTAGCTTGCTTAAGATGTTCACGTTCCAAAAATGTAAATACACCTTCCAAGGTTCCACTTTCAGTTTTGTCGCTGTTGATTGGCGCCTCCTAGTGGTCGCAGACACGCGTGTTGAAACCACACCTCCAGTGAATGAACTGTAACCTCGTGCACAACAATGAGGAAGTGTTAGTACGGGACGGTGCTGAATTACTACATATCAAAGATTTACTCGAATTTTGTCATGCTGGGACCTAAAATAGATACTATGACTAATGTTTATCATTTTGTAATGAAAAAAACCTTAAACCTTTTTTAACACCTTGTAAAAGACATGTTTTATTTAATCTTAGTGTACATACTGTCAGCCACACATACTGTTTTTTCTGAATCAGGTAAGCAAGAACTAGTTTTACAGCACTAAGCACATATTTTTGCTATTCTTGCTCATTATATTGTCGAATTATGAAGTTTAAAAAAATTCTGATCTCTCACAGGGTCGCACTCGCTATGGGTCTTTGCTACATTTTTGACTGGAGACAGTTCAGCGCCGTTCTCAGAGTTCACTGCAGTTATTATGCTGGATGATATTGTCATCGGTCACTATAACGCAGATGAGAGAAGTTTTATCCCGGTGACGGTGCAAGAATCCGTTAATGTCACGGAGCAAATTACTATATCAACAGTCTTTAAAGGCATACACGAGGACATGAAAACCAAAGCATACTACTTAATTGATTACCTAAATTATACAAGAGGTAATTATTCTCTAATGGTCTTGCATTATTCTCTTGAGAGCATGAAAAGTAGCCTATTTTCATTCAGATCGGTT
>NW_015782479.1:0-1240 GCF_001515625.1 Sinocyclocheilus rhinocerous | reverse complement strand
AGCAAACACTGACGAAGTGACTGAAAAGCTACCGTTAAAATAAAATATAAAACCCCTGAATAAAACATGGATATTTAGGACTGGCGGAGGTGCCACCCTTTTTTTGAGAAATGGGCTAGCAGTTTCAAAACACGATACCGGCCGTCGCCGGTCAGTAGCTTTGAGGCGTATCGTCAATGACGTCGGATCGTTTGCCTCGCGGCCCACTTGTTCCACGTCACCTGAATTTGGTCACATTTTTGTACCCTTTCTCAAACTTGCTGCCGCTCGCTCGTTAAAACGTACCAATTTTAGTCTCGGAAACAGCTGGCGAGCATCGTGCAAGCTTTTCAATGGTTCAAGGACATTCTCCTACAGTCGTTTGGCACATTTTTTTTCGTCAGCTCATGAAGCGTGGTGGAAAAAGTGCAGTGATATATATTTCAAAACAAGTAATTTTGGTTTCAAAATAAAACCCTTGAAGGGCACCCTCAGGATGGCACCTCCCCAACACTTAAAGGCTACAAAAACTGATCGACTCCCAAAACCCTGCGATTTCTGCAGAGCGCCGCATGCAAATCACTCGAAATGCACCGAAGGGAGTCGTAGAAAAAGAAAATTACTGCATGGGAAAAAAAAAAAAGAACCTGAATATACATGAAGAAAACACTTCTTTAAAATCACCTCATGCCTGTTAAGCTGTGCTTGTTTTTCCATTCCACAAAAAAAAGACCAAAATAAATGCACATAACATACTCCAAAAAATATGTCATCTATAGAAATCTGCATTTGCGTCACATTCAAAACAATATCAAAATTTAAACTATATTTAAATCAAGCCTTACAACAAACGGTTTTAAGTTGTCTCTCCTTCCGCGATCCAAGCAGCCCACCTTTCCGAACACCTGCGAGCGCGAGCGTCCTACTATCATCGTACTGAATAACGGTCTGCCTGCTGTGAATGGATAATGGCGAAACACACGAGAGACAGACAGAAGACCTCCTCGCACCTCATTATGAGATAAGCCATCCGACTCTCCGCTCTCACACCGATGGACCTAAAAGAGGCGCGTACGCACAGTTCTCAGCCTGAGGTTTGCATACGCCCGCCGATTGATTGACAGATGTGAACCCCGCCCACCCCCAAGCTGAGACATAGGGACAAACACAGACAGGCAGAGACAGAAATTCGCCATATATGCAAACATTGTCAAGAAGATTATACTGTAGATGCACAGAGAAAGGATTCATATATACAGTC
>NW_015782478.1:0-1240 GCF_001515625.1 Sinocyclocheilus rhinocerous | reverse complement strand
TTATATTCAGTGGCTTCTCCTACTTTTCTTAGTGATATTTAGTGCGTTTATCAGGAAGTGACGGGTTTGTTGTCTTTGACTCATTAGATGGAAACGGTGCTTATTTGCAAATGTTTAATGTGATATTCCAGTTTTGCGCAGAAGTTAAATCCGCAGCTTTGGATGGAAACATAGCTACTGATGATCGGCCGATGCATTGGTGTATCAGTGCTAAAACTAAATGAAGCATTGCTCCCAAAGTGCTAGATGTGTCCGTGGCTCACATGAGCTGGACATACTTCATAAATGTGTAATATCGCTCTCTCTCTCATCTGCTGAACTCAGTTTCTGAACTCGGTGCGTCTGTGGGACTTCATCGAGGAGCGCGAGCATCGCGGGACGCCGCAGGACGAGGACGAGGTCAATGAACTGGGCGAGCTCTTCATGCAGCTGTCGGGAGCCGGAGACCAGAGCGGCTCTGATCACGTGACGCACTCACCTTAAAACATCCGGCCAATACATGTGTATCGACGATTACATTTTACAGGTGCTATGTTTCTGTGCTGAAGCATAAAGTACATCCATATGAATATGAAATTAAAGCACCTTTGTGGTATCTGTAGGCTGCGATATTCTCCTGACCTGCTTTGGGATTTTGCCAGATTTTTAACGTAAAGTCCAAAGACGAATGTATAAAAACATAACTAAAATCTCTCTGGCACATTTTCAAATGCACTCCAGTAGTGTATGAAGTGTATTACAGAAATACTGTTTAGTGTGAAAAAAAAAAAAGAATAGATAGTAATTGTTGCACTTAGTTCAGATAACACATATTCATAACTTTATAACTTTTGGGCATCATGCAATATTGCTGTGGTTAAAAAAAGTAGCCATTGACTGTCAGCAGTGACTGGAGCGTTTGGATTATAGTTCCTTCACGTTGGACTCGGCTGATATCATAGTGCTGCACTCACTCATCTGGTTCACTCTGGAATCTGATCATGGGTTATTATATTCCATTTTCTGAATTGTATTGTTGAGTGACACTGGAACGAGTGTAATAAACCGTTTAGTGACCGAGTGGCCTGTGTGTCTTTGAAACAATCACTTGATCACAGTAATCGCACAAATACACTGCACCTTTATAAAATTAGTATGCTAATAACAAGAGATTAATAACGAGCTCTCACTAATATGGTGCACAATAGGACTAAAACTCTTATTTCCTCTCATGAATGGTTTGGAGAAAGGAGCTGCTTCA
>NW_015782477.1:0-1239 GCF_001515625.1 Sinocyclocheilus rhinocerous | reverse complement strand
CTGTTTTCAAAACCCAACAGCGGCTCTATCAGCACGGCCACGGATAGTTTCGCAGAGGGCCGGTTCTAATCGTAAAGGTTCAGTGTTTTTGGCAGGAGAAGGCAGGTTCCAGATAAGGTGAGGATTTATGCACAGACAAGATTAGAAATCCGCGCGGCTCTGTCACAGCACACTTCCTCCATGCAATGCAGTGATACTGAAACTAATCTCGCGGCAAACATATTGGAGATCCTGTAACACAAACCTAGATGGGAAGGAATGGGCTAATCTCTCTGCATTCGCGCCATCGGACTCCACAAAGGACGACGTTTGCCGCGGCTGCAGGCTGAGACGCTGCGCAGATGTGGCCTGTGAATTAACCTTTTTTAAAAGAGAGATGATGCTCAGTCCGGTTCTATAGAGATAGGCTACGAGTGCAGATCAATATCTCCCGCGCAGCCAATAGCAGCTCTCATGCTATTCAAAAAGGACAGGTGACACAGAGGAAAATGGCATAGCTTCAGCTCTAGACTCAATGGAGATGTTTTATTTAAGCATCAAGGTGTTTCTACTGAAATTATTTGAGAAAAAAATAGAAACAAAAATACAGTTATTTACTGATCTTGAAAGAAATGTGTGCGTTCATATTGAAATATTCAATGCCATCTTGGAGATGGGATAGGTCACCCGAAAATGAGAACTGTCATTTACTCACCCTCTAGTTGTTCCAAACCTGTATCAGTTTCTTTCTTCTGTTGAACATAGAAGATATTTTGAAGGAAGTTGGTAACTGAAAACAGTTGCTGGTAGCCATTGAATTACATAGTGTATGTCAGGCCAAGAACCACCTGACGCGCAGCGCAATATTTGACCAGAAGGGTAAAAATGATGGTTATTTTCGTCAGTTGCGGCTCGTTAGCGCTAGCATTCTGCCCGCTTCAAATCAGACAGACACAGAGATGAAATAGTGCGCTAAGATCACATTCATTTGAATGAATTATAGCATTTATTTGAATTATCAATCGAGAGAGAGAGATCCTTTACGAAAATTAAACATGGTTTTATTACAGTAAAAGTGTAGTAACCATGTTTTTTTGGCGGATTGATTACCTTGGCGGATTATTTGTATAACCACAGTTTTACTACAAATACCATGGTTAAGCTAGGGTTAGTGTAGCAAGACCAGGGTTAAATTGTGGTTACCATGGTTTAACTATAGTAACCATAGTTCCCTTTCAGTCGGTCACTCTCGACGTCACG
>NW_015782476.1:0-1220 GCF_001515625.1 Sinocyclocheilus rhinocerous | reverse complement strand
ATAATAATAATAATAATAATAATAATAATAATAATAATAACTATTTTTAACACTGTGTTACTAAATGAACTCAATTAGAATAATGTTTAATGATTTATATTCATATGCATCAATATAACAATGCATATAAACACTTTTTATGAACATATATTTAGCTTGAACACTTTAATACATGAAAATTCCATATGGAGACATGCACAAATCACTTGTCTGAGTTTTGAATTGATTCACTAAAACATTTTGAACTGATTAATGGAAATGGATCGAAAATTCATTGTATGTCCTGTGACCCTATACAAGTGGTTTGGAGGATGGATGTATAGATGGATAAATAATTTGTCTGTGTTTTACACTGAGCAAATGAAACAGTTTGAAATGATTAATGGATAAGAATCAAAATCTGAAGTTACTAGCATTAGTCTTAGCACTCTATTAATACTCAAAACGTAAAAAAGTGCATTAAAAACATTGCTGTGTACAATGCTTCATAATCAGTAGCAAAATAATTGTGAATAGCTGATACTTATAAATGAATGCCTTTGTTTATGTTCTACCAGATTTCTTGCACTAGAACTGTCATAATTTAGTTTCGTGGCCATTTTACCCTCCCTCTGATCTCAAGTGTTTTTTGCTACTATACATGTAAGACCTTTCTACCAAAATGTAAAAGGCCTCTGTTGTGATGAGCTAACCTACCGATTGATTGATATGCAAATATGAAATGTCATACCATACAGTATGCGAATGTGCTCATGGTTGCGACGTTCTAACCATGATGGTTTCTGAATGAGCGTTTTGGCAGATCAGTTTCAGTAATGCTCTAGGTGGACCGGGAAGAAAGTTTTGAGTTGTAAACGTAAGAACATGTGGACATAAACTCAAAAGAGTTTATTTTAAAAGAGTTTTCCAGGATATTTCTCAAAGTCCTGCTTAAAATTTGAATGTATACAGTAATCCTTTGGCACAGAGGAGTTGATCTAGCTTCTGAAGCCACAGGAAGCCTTTCTGAGGTAAAGGTGGCAAAGCTCACATTCAGATAGGCCCTCTTTGTATTTGATCTGTGTGTGTGTATGTAGAAAAGAGTGTGTAGTGTGTGTATTTGTGTGCTGTGGCTGCACCATCAGCTCTCACCGTGTCCAGCCATGGCAGGTCAGATCTCATCCTTCCTGACAACGTGGTATTTATGCAGTATACCACAGTGATGACATCTTATCAAAGGT
>NW_015782475.1:0-1239 GCF_001515625.1 Sinocyclocheilus rhinocerous | reverse complement strand
GAAATCCCTAAGCCATGAAAGATGGCACATTGCAAGGGAGGCCATTGTTAAGAATCTTTTGGCAGCTGAATATGTTCAGGAGTACATCTGCCAACACTGTTTAACTTCTGAGGCCATTGTACGGTGCAGGGACTGTCTACCTAGGCAGTATCTATGCGCTATGTGTGATGGAGATCAGCACCTACCTCTCCATAACAGAGACTCTATGGCCCATGGGTTCTTCAAACCATTGTGTCCAATCACTGCAGTGAAGAGGCATTCCGAAACAATTGAGTTCTCTGAACAGGGTATGATTTTCATGTGTCCCATCATTCTTTTCAGTCTGTGCATTTTAAATGACTGTTCATTAGTGTAAAATTATAATTTAATATATTTAATAAATATATTAAATTATATTTCATTTTGCTTGTTTATGAATCCTTCGCTAAGGAGTTTGTTATTATCATTGTTTTGCTTTTATATTTTTAGTCCGATATCTTCCGCTACTTTTGCCAGAGAAAATCTGTGCCTGTTCAGAAAGTTCATGCAGAGTGATCAGTGGCAAGCCCATTATTGTAATTAATTTTAATGGTAAGTTGCATTTTTTTCTCTTTATTAAAACAACACAAATGTTAATATAAGAAAATTCAATGCTTGCATGTAATATCTGTGATGAGGAATTTTAAAGCTGTTGTGATGCATCACTTTCACCCTCCCGTCACTGGAGTGCTCATGCTGTGGGAAAACATGGGCAGTGGGGCTCAGTGATCTCCTCAAGTCTGGGTACTGGCCAGCCTCTGTACATTTTGAGACTGTGTATGAGGCTGGCCTTTTTAGGTCTTTTCTGGACTTAAAACTTTTTGCTCCAGGTCTTTCACGTCAAGCGTTCCTTGGAATGCTTGACCGGCGAACAGAGTACAATGGCAAGGTAAATATTGTTATTCAGTGTATACTGTTGGAGAGATTTCAGAAAGCCTTTCTGGAGTGGACCTTTGCCCAGCATGAGGTTGAGAGGCTTTGTGGTGTCCAGCCATTTAAATGTCCCGCTTGCAGTCTGTCCATGCATGCCATCTCAGTGGATGGTAACAGGAAGCTTTACAGGTTCCATAATGCACTTGGGGTATGTATTTTCTTTTATTTATTTTTTTTTGTGTAAATTTTATTGTACTACTTCACTGTCTATATCATGTTTCTCTTTCTCAATAAAATTAAGGACAGAGAAAGGCTACTTCGATAATGAAGGATGAAGATGTTTCCTCT
>NW_015782474.1:0-1240 GCF_001515625.1 Sinocyclocheilus rhinocerous | reverse complement strand
CATTCTTCAAAATTTGTCCTTTTGTGTCTCAAGGAAGACAGTCAGGTTTGAAGAACTACTTCAAAGAGAACTGTGAGAATGTGATTGTGAGCATGTGATTTTGAATGCATGATTTAAGTGTGCGATTATGAGTCTCATATGAGTGTATGATTATGTTATTGTGAGCGTGTGAGATTGTAAGCATGTGTGTGACTGAGTGATTGTTAGTGTGCATGTATGTGATTCAGAATGTGTAATAGTTTGTGTAATTGTGATTGTGTGACTGCCTGATTGAGAAAGTGTGTGTGATTGCACGTGTATGTGAATGATTGTTAGTGTAGGTAATGTAGGTGTGCATGTGTGTTTGTATGATTGTGAGAATCTCATTGTGAGTGTGATTGTGAGCATCTAATTGTGAGAGTATGCGTGTGATTGTGCATGTATGTGAGTGTTTGTGTGATTGTGAAAATATGTGGGTAATTGCTCAGGTATGCGAGCATGTGATTGTGAGCCTGATTGTTAGAGTATGTGTGTGACTGTGTATGTGACTGTTTGTATGATTGTGAGAATCTCATTGCGAGAGTGACGGTGTGTGATCTATGTGTGTGAATGTGAACGTCTGATTGTGAGAGTATGCTTGTGATCGCGCATGTATGTGAATGTTTGATTGTGAACGTCTGATTGTGAGAGTATTTTTGTGATTGTGTCTACTTGAGAGTGATTATGAGTGTCTGATTGTGAGAATGTCATTGTGAGTTTCTATGTGTGCATGTTTGATTGTGAGCATCTGATTGTGAGAATATCTGTGTTATTGTGTGTGTGTATGTGAGTGTTTATGCATGTTATTGTGAGCATGTATGTGTGTGATTGTGAGTGTCTGATTGTGAGCATGTGAGTGTTTATGTAATTATGCATGTATCTGATTGTTTGTTTGATTGTGATTACTCCAATTGTGAGTGTTAATGTGAGTGATTGTGCATGTATGTGATTGCTAATGTGAGTGTGGGCATCTCATTGTGAGAGCTTATATGTGTGATTGGGAACATGTTATTACAGACTGCACAATGACCCAAAATTCCAAGGCTCCAGATAGTTGGAGATTTCCAGTAAGCGTGCATAACATATCTGTGACACTTCTTACCTGTGATGGTATGTGATGATAGCAGTCAGCGCTCTCACACAGATACGGTAACACATCAGGTGCACCTTCTCACTGAGAAAATTTTTCATCCTGCAAACACACACAGACATGTGAACATCT
>NW_015782473.1:0-1240 GCF_001515625.1 Sinocyclocheilus rhinocerous | reverse complement strand
GATTGATGTGGAAAAAAAGTAATTTAAAGAAGTTTATCATAAGGCCGCAACATACCAAAATGTAAAAAAAAAATGAAGCAAGGCACTGTATATATATAAAATCAAACCAAGTGGCATTACTGTAGAGAAAAGCACATTTTAAGCAGCAAATTAACATAAGAGCCTTGGTTATTATTATATATTCTTTATGGAATGCAGGAAAATGCCCCTGTGTCACCATTAAACTCTCTCCATTTCATCAGGTCAGCCATCAGTCTCTCCATCACTGTTCCTCTCCATAAGATCTTTCTATTTTGGACCTGCAGCCCTCGTCTGACCTGCGCTTTCCCTGCGATTGTGTGTGTGTGGGTGTGATAAACTTGTTCTAGCTGCATCATTTGGGGTGACACAGGAACAGCTTTGGCCCATTTTGCATTAGCATGTGTATTAACAAAAGCAGAAGGAGGCCTGACGGATGTTAGCTCAAGAACAAGAGTGTGTGTTCGGCTTCATGCTACATGTATCGCACTGTACAGTTATCCTGCAGCAACAGCCACAGAGAGGAAAACTACATCTGTGTGGGCAGAGTGAAGAGAGGAAGAAAAGGTTTAAAAAGGTGATGGAGGAGGAATAGTCAGGAGAGAGATGTGATGTATGAGGATGGAAATTATGAAGGTGGAACGTCATGTTTTCGAAGGAGCGCATCATGCATGTGGCTTTGACATGATTAAGGGAAGACTCCTCTCCTCCACCCACTCAAACATCACTCTGTTCACTGAAGCACAGAGGCCAACAACCACTCTAATTATACAGTGTGTGTGTGTGAATCTAATTATGCGCTCTGCCTCTCCTTTAGCAGAGTCAGTTAAGCAAGGATCAGATATAGTCTTAATGAAATCACTTTTCACCACAGAGCACAAATAATGAGAAGTAGAGCGAGGCGCTCAACCAAAACGTTCTGAAAATCATGACGTGCATAACATTCACTAACCTCTCTTGAAAGAAATACATTTAAGAGGCTACATTAAAATGAAGGAATACAGAATATCACAGGCTTATATAATTCCTTTTGTATAATATATATATATATATAAGTGTGTCTGTGTGCATTACATTGATTAAAAGTGAAATTTATAATGCTTCAGAAAGTTTCCATTTCAAATAGATATGAGCATGATATGAGAAATTTTATTCTAAAGACACACACCTGTACTGTACATAGTTATTTTTTATATAAAAATAAAGAAGCAAATTACAAACC
>NW_015782472.1:0-1239 GCF_001515625.1 Sinocyclocheilus rhinocerous | reverse complement strand
AAGGAAAAATTGAAATCGCATCATATGACCCCTTTAAAGAACAAGAGAGATGGGTCTAAATAACTTTTTTTGTGTGTGTGTGGGAAATAACCGTACTACATATGCT
Organism: Sinocyclocheilus rhinocerous; assembly: GCF_001515625.1. NCBI lineage: Eukaryota > Metazoa > Chordata > Actinopteri > Cypriniformes > Cyprinidae > Sinocyclocheilus > Sinocyclocheilus rhinocerous. The sequence continues at coordinate 1,133 of NW_015782472.1, read as the reverse complement.
GTCGTTTGAGCTTTACTTCTATAATGCTGTAATGACAAATATAAACATAGACTGAGCTGGATTTTGGTTTGATTTTTGGTAAGAAGACATCAGCTAAGTTCTTATAAAGGTGTTCAACTACATTCATTCATTTTGCTAAAGCAAAGACCTTAACTTCTCCCATGGCCTTCAGGATCTGATTTACTCCGTGGAATCAGCTGTAAAAGAGGATGAATGTAGGTCAGACTATTGAAGTTCAACATAAGATTATCCACACGTCAGTGTATTTTTGCTGAAGTTGCCATATCTGTTATTTAGGATGAATATAACTTAGGATCTTGCTTTGATTCTTGATTCCACCATTACCACAAGACTGCTGAGAAACACCCTGTTATCTTCAAAAAGGTACATTTGGACATATCGCTATACGTCTAGCTCAAAATATTGCCAGCTGTGCTAATTATATGATGGAAAACTAACGTAGAGAGAAGCAATCAGAGAACTGCTTTGGAGTGTTGCGTTTGTTTTATCTTTAGGTAAGGACTGACAGAAAAACACCTTGACTGCTTTGAATAGAGCAGGCAGCCATAACTGCTGGCCATTGGGATGAAGAACAGCATTTATGAACATAATTCTTGACAAGAAAACTGTCATGCAAGTCAGTGAGTGGTCTTGGTTGGCCACACGTCACTTCCTTTCCTTTGTCTGTTCTGTTACCTTCTTAGGTAACTGTTATATTATTATAATTGCAGTGAAGTGTCGTGAAACACTATTAAAGTACATCAGCACCAGACATTTGTATTGAAGTTCACTTCACTTGACAAAATACATTGATTCAGAACACCCTGAAATGTTTGAGGTATAATGACATATGATGACAATATACTTATATATGTCCTAAACTGAGAGATGCACATGTTAATGTATAAGGAAGGCTTTATTGTTACTTGCCAGCATGGCAGCTTGAGGGTGTCATTGAGTTTGTGTGTGAAATATCAGCATCTTAAGACAGACTTCAGTTTCTCTCTTATTTAATACTATTTTTTATTTATGTCCAGGAGTCACTTGTCCAATAAGCACACCATTATTTATGATAAAATACATAGTCAAGGTTAACTCAAGCAGATGTTCAGTTTTTGTTGGCGCATTCATTT
>NW_015782471.1:0-1238 GCF_001515625.1 Sinocyclocheilus rhinocerous | reverse complement strand
AAAGGAAAAATTGAAATCGCATCATATGACCCCTTTAATTGAAATCTTTTGTAAAAAAAAATTAATGTCTTTACCTGTCACTTCTGATGAATTTAATGCATCCTTGCTGCATCATGTAACACGTTACTTTTTTAAGATGATGATGATTTTGATTTGACTTTGCACAGTAAAACCCACTTGCAAAAATTAATTCCCCTTCAAAGCGCTACAGTCGTTCACATTCAGATAGACATCTTTGGCTGTTGCATCATATCTCATGCTGTTTTTGCACATCCCTATTAAACGAACAGAATGCAAGTAGATAGAAGGCTTATTTTAGATGCTTTTTGTAACAGTAGGTGCTCAGCATGAGACTGGATTTAAAGAGTTTAACTTTGATTTCATGGGTTTGCTTAATGGTTATTCCAGCTGAAGATTTGAAAATGTTAAATGAGTTTAACATAGTTTCTGCTAGCTCTTAAGTTGCCCTTTTTCACAAAGCGATCCCTCAATCTCAGGACTTTAAATTGCCCACCTGCCATTGCCAATAACCTCCGTGAGGTGAGATGGGCAGCCTGTGCTGTATATCAACTCATGCTTGACACTTACATAGTCATGGTGATTGTTCCTCTTGTTCCCTCTGTCCCACTTTTATCCCTTTTCTATCCAATCGAGCTGGTGCCGTTGAATATGTTGAGCTGTTTTAAGAAACGGCCTGTTGCCCTACTGTCATGAGAGCCGAATGACAAAGGTGCTTGAATGCGTTATTACTAGTTTGAAATAAATTTTAACATCCAAAGTAATTTAACTCAGTGCATTTATGCCATGCGTGTATGTGTGGTATGTATGTTACGATGTTGTCCAATGTTGTTTGAACCCCAGCGTTCTTCAATGCATCTTCTTTTGTGTTCTGTAGAAGAAAGTAAGTCATATGGGTTTGGGAGGACATGACTGAGAGTCCTGGTTCCTTTAAGAGCCCCAGGACCACCTGTTCTTTGGTGGAAACGTGCAGAACTGGTCCAGATTGTGCGCTTAGACCTCCTTGGTCCAGTTGGGCTTGCTTAAACTGGCGTATGAGATCTCCAACAATAACTTGCTACTGTAGAGAAGAAATGTCCTATTATGGTGTTTGCTCTCTGATGTTGTACCTGAATCAGGCTTGAACGGTTTGCTTTCTCTGCCCATATGTAGTCAGTTTGGGTCTTTTTCTGGGAGTATTTTGTGCTGGAGGTGTTTGATCTCTTTAGCTTGGAGATTTA
>NW_015782470.1:0-1239 GCF_001515625.1 Sinocyclocheilus rhinocerous | reverse complement strand
GGAACAGAGGGAAAACAAAACAAAAACAGACCATAAACGTGACAAAAAGACAACATTAAACAGTCATTATTCAATTGAAACCAGTTCATTAATGGTTCAGTTCGGTTTTTACTGCAAAGTTTTATTAAAAGTCCATCTTGCCAGTGGTAAATCACCCATTAAAGATACACATTCAGAACTTTTTATTGTTCAGTTGAAAATTAAACAGTGTGACCAGAAAATGAATGATTTTGTTTAGCTAGAACTAATTATTTAGGGAGGGGTGTTTCTGAAAAAAAATAATTTAAATACTTTGTAATTGTACTCTTTAGGAACTGGGAAAAAAATCCCATCTTTAAGTATTAATGACATAATTGATGTGTTGATTATGTCATGATGTGACATAAGATGAGATGTGGTGCATCAAAGCTAGTTGTGTTTAGGTGATGCATTTGATTTCACTTGTTGATAATTGTGAGTTGGTTAATAGTTTAATAGTACGAACACAGGTCTCTCATGCTTGGCTAATAAAGAGTCAGAACGGTGTGCTGCTGGGACTTTTCAGGGCAGGGATGGATGAATGGTTGCATGGTTGGAGGGAGAGTGTGTAATGGAGGGGTCGTGTGGGGGAGGTAAAGAGGGATTCCCCCACGCACTGCTGACAGAGGACTGCCTATCCAGCTGGTTTCTCCTCCCCACCCCCTTCAGCTGTTTGGTTTGGCTCATGTGAGTGCTGGCTGGTGTCTCCTCCCCTGAGCGTGTGTTTCAGACCGGAGGCAGCTGCCCTCAGCATGGCACATTAGTGGTGAGAGCTCGGTCTGCTTCACTTTCTCTTTCTCTCAATCTCTGGTACCACTCTTCTCAAACTCTCTTTCACCCTCTTGATTTCAATCCAGGTTCATTTTAACTTCCTTTTCTCCATTAGCATGGATCTATCATTCTTCCTTCTCCGTCAGACCTTTCCTCACCTCTTCTGAATCGCTCTTTCTGTGGATGGTTGTGATGGATGCTGCTCTCCTCTTCTGATGGATTGTAAATGAGATGTGTGTATCTGGACCGCCAGCAGGTGAATTGAGGAAGATGAGTGTGATGCTGTGGCGCTGGGATCAAAACAACAGCATGAAACTGGTAAAATACTTACTACTGTTGGGTAGTTATTGATTTGTTTGTTATTTAAGTTTTGAACTACAATTTATTGCACATTTATTCCACCAGAAAACATACAACTCTTTTACATATATATATTAGTTTATATATATA
>NW_015782469.1:0-1239 GCF_001515625.1 Sinocyclocheilus rhinocerous | reverse complement strand
ATTAATTAATTATTATCTACACGGCATCAACGGACACTGGAGACAGCTGACGGACTGATCCACTGTCATTATAGGGGTAACTATGAGAACGATTGGTATAAGTTCATTCAGTCATACAATAAATATCCGTGATACAACTTTGTGATAGGAAAATGGTAACAGAGGAACTTATCCTTCTGATATTTTTCATTTGCTATTTGACAGCTTGAGCGTGTCCAACAGAAGTGTGTGAAGTTCACACCGATGTGTCATCAGATGGTTCAGTCCGAGGATGGCCGCTGCTGTCGGTGTAAATAAACAGGCGAGCGCAGCGTCGATGGAGCCGTGTGTGAGACACGGACGCGCTACAGCCGCTAATGCGGTGAAGGTATGGCGCATATCACATAAATAACCACTACACTAGAGGTTTAGCTCATAGAAATCATGTGGTGGATGTTATTTTTGTCCTGCTGGAGTTCAATGAGCTGCTGCAGGGCGTTAGCACGCTAATGATAGCAACGTTCAAAACTGTCACCGCGTTCTTTATGTGAAACACTGTTACCCACGCATTTATAAACTCATCATGACACTTTAAACATCAATGTGTTATGAAATATTGTGTTGTATCGATAAATGTACAGCTTTGACCGCAGTGGCACTGAGTTAGCTGGTTAGCTAAACGATCAACTGGTCAGAGTACGTTACTAGAAGGGAGGCTGTGTCTCAAATCCTAAGGTGCCAATTTAGGCTCAAATTAGACTTATTTGAGAAATTATAAAGCTGTTGTTATGAAATTATGGATAAATAAGTGGTGCTCAAGGCGTATTCATGTATAACAGACATGTATGTTGCTGCAAAATAACATTGGACTGGATATGATTGTAATTTACTAAAGTATATATCACTCTTCATGCCAAACGATAGTGGGGTGTTTAATTAGTGCTAATTTGTAAATATTAATTTAAATCTTAGTTATTTAAAATATCTATTCAATATTTTTTAAAATATTAATATTTTGTTTAATTCCAAAAAGCATTTAGACACCCAAGGCACATGTAAATATATGTAAATATTATTTAATTAGACAACAAATATCAAACCATGTGAGTAATTTTAAAGAAAGACAACAGCACAAGCACACACTTTTCAAGCAAAACATTTTATAAAAAGCTTTTATTTGTATATGTCTGTGCTATTCTCAAGGTGTTGGAGTGTGGTGTTTGCGAGGATGTGTTTTCACTGCAAGGCGACAAGGTGCCG
>NW_015782468.1:0-1239 GCF_001515625.1 Sinocyclocheilus rhinocerous | reverse complement strand
TTTTTTTTTTACATTTTAATTTTTTTTAACGCTGCTTAACAAAGATTCTGTAATATATATAATCAGGTATTATAACAAATATTGCTATAATAATTTAATGAATTATTAATTTGAAATTATTAATGCAACAATTTAAATGATTCTGTTATAAAGCAATTATTCTTTTGTTAAACCAGAATAAAATCAAGGTAATGTTATAAATATTGCCTTGATACATTATTTATTTGAAATTATTACTGCCATAATTTATGTGATTCTGTAATTCTGTAATTAATATTTTTGGTTAAACAAGTATACAAGGTCAAGGTAATATAACAAATGTTGGCATAATAAATTAATTTATTATTATTTGAAATTATTGCTACAATTTAAGTGGTTCTGTTATACAGTATAACAAATATTGCCATTAATAAAATAATTAAAAAACAACAATAATAATTTTAAATTATTATTGCCACATTTTTATTTATTTGCATCACAGTAAAGAGAATTAGATTTTTTTTTAAATTAGATTTTATTCATGAATTACAGTAAAAAGTATTTGTCATGAAAATGCTAAATTAAATGATTCTATAATACAATGATTATTTTTGGTTAAACCAGTCTACAGTGAAGGCAATATAACACATATTGCCATAATAAATTAATTTAATGCATCATTCATTTAAAATGTTTACTGCCACAATTGAGTGAAATTGTTTTTCTGCATCACAGTAAAGAAAATTAGATTTCTTTAAAGAGATTTTTTTGTTGCATTACAGTAATTACAGAAAATATTGCAGACATATCTTAATGATCCTACATTGTCACGACGGATTCGGTGAAACTGACCCACATGGGGTCATTTGTAATGATATACCTGCCACATATAGTCATAAGAGTTTCAGGTTTTCCTCATGAAATGGCTTGATTGCGACTGCATTTGTCCTGTCGCCCGCCGCATGACTCTATGCATTAAACCGCAGTCGAGTTCTGCAATATGAAACATGAATCATGCATCGCTTAAGTTCCTGTTACACAGATGATCGCATTATGCAGCTATCACTGCATTACGCTAATGGTTCGCTGCATTTTCTCTAAGACGGCCCAGGAAGAGCCCATTAAAGACGGACCGAGGTACAGTATGCCGTTTCACTGTGACACGGATTGCAACATAACCTTTGCAACCTCGTAAAGGTGATTGATAGGAGCAAAGCTACAAACCTTTTATGCCAAAGAGTAGCGTTAACCTTTTTCCTT
>NW_015782467.1:0-1239 GCF_001515625.1 Sinocyclocheilus rhinocerous | reverse complement strand
TCTCACTTCATTTAGGTCTCACTCTAGTTACAATTTTCATACTTTCCTTTTCTAGCAATCTTAATAAATATTCTCTGCCTAGCTGACAGGCGATGATTGAACAGGCGCATCTTGCCATCAGAGGAGACGGAATGAAAAGCAAGTGCTTATCTTTCTGCTGATTAATATTCATGAGCACCTGCAGAGAACTGGTGCTTCAGTGAGGCGAACGAAAGAATATGGAATTGGTTGGAACTCTTGCGATCCAAGCTTGTGTGTGTATATGTGTGAATGCACTGCACCCAGCTTGTTTATTCAAGGCATTTGAGTGTTTTATTTCACTGCGGAACTGGTACACATTTCTGAAAGGTGCATCTCACACAGATGACCAGCAGGGGGAGATGTTTTCCCTTGCGAAGTGTGTTTTTTTAGGTCTCTCTCTTGAGTATTTGTGTTTATAATCCCACATGCTCCATTGCCCTTGAACATAAGCAGAGTCTCTTGCTGTGTTTAACCTCAAGACCTTAAATAGCCGTAAGGAAGAAGGGCGGGAAAAAAGGTGAACAGCAAGATGAAAGTCTGCCTGAAGACTCAAGTGTTCTCCTTTAAGAAAACCCTTCCCATTAAAGGAAGCTTTTGATTGTGGTGGAGATCATGTGACCCAGTCACTATGTTTGGCTGTGCAGCTAAGTGTCTAGCACACACTCGTACACACACACGCTTGCACAATTGACTGATTCAGACCTAAACTCAAGCCTGAGAGCTGTTGCTCTGGGGATGTTCTGACTACAAACAGCCTGGAATAAACCCACTTAAAAATAACTTCACTCTGACAAAAGGCAGCCTTGTGTAAAAACTGGTCACTATAGAGCTGCGGTGAACACACTTAAAAGCAGGCTTGTGCGCCATTTAGAAGTGAATTGAGAATGTTTTGTATGTTATGATTAAAGTTTACATACAAATGGAATTACAAGAAATTTGTGTTTTTAGAAATACATTTTTTTTTTTTTCAGCAGGAATGACGACGACGATGATGATGAAATAAAATGTCATATTTAATAAATGTTTTTGGTGGACTGTAGTAAATTAAAGTATATACCAGAATTCTTTAAGTTACCCCAAATTGTGATATAATTTTCTTTATAGAGTTATCTGAAAACAATGTGGTGCACATTTTGTGATTCTTAACGGTAAAATCTATTTTAAAAATAGTCTCATCATCCGAGGACAAAAGTACTATATGAGGGAATTAATAGTCAT
>NW_015782466.1:0-1239 GCF_001515625.1 Sinocyclocheilus rhinocerous | reverse complement strand
TTTTGAAAGTCATCTCCTCGTCTCCTCGTTTCCCTCCTACGCACCATGACACAGTATCAGTGTAGTCTGACATCAACTGTTTTTGTCACGTTGGGTTTTGCACAACCCTAGTTGAATCAGAAACAAGTCTTTTCTTAGTAGTGTTTTCAAGTCATTGCATGGATTGGCTTTTTTATAGAATTAACACTGCTCATATATTCCCATATAGTTTATGGAATTACAATTTAATAGTTTTAATGAAATTAGCACTCTTCAGTGTAGTTCACTGCCTTTTTTACTACAAAGAGTAGCTTGACTGTAGTTGAACTGCCTTAAGTTACAGAAGTTTAAGGAAGTTTGTCTGCATTCAGAGCATATATTGTAGGTGATTGATTATGTAACACCAGCAGCTGAATTGAGATCTTAGCTTCCAGTGAAAAGACCTGCTGAAAACCTCAAAGACATTGCTGGAGACTGTGACTCCAGATGGCCAAGCATTAAATTCAGCATAATCCATTATCTGAGTAATTAAAGCAGACCCTGAGGAGCTTGACTGATCACTGAGCTCAGGAGCCTGTTGCTGACATATCTGTTATAAGATGAACGAGCGTGTGTTTGGATGTGTCCACACAGGTGATAGCTGAGCTGCAGACGTCTCTGAGCAGAGTCAAGGAAGACAGCCGCCAGACGCAGCAGAGTCTAGAGAGACAACTACAGGAAGCGCAGAGCCGCTGGGATGAGGAGAGGAGACAGCTCAACAGAGATGCTGACCAAACCAGCAAGGTCAGGAAACGCAGGTGTGATAAAAGCATCTCCAGTTGCATATCAACACCGATTGAGTATTCAGTTACTTATTTCATATGCAAAGAGGTTAGCCAATCACACAGGAATTTTTAAAGGTACAGAAGCAAAACAAATGAAATACACATGAAAAACCTAAACATTTTTGGTGAGCAAACCTAGTGTAATAAGAGGATTTGGGCAACATAAGTGTAGAATATGGCCCAGCAAAATACTTTCATGTAAGTTGGCATGTTAACATCCTTAACAAAGAGGCTTCTTTAGATTCATCCAGATGATTTGTTGTTCCGTTGTCTTGGCCAATCCGTCATGGCTGACTGAGTGTTTTCAGCTCTTTATGTGTGTAACAACTGAAACAACTCCACACAAAAGGCCTCCAACATGCCTTTTTGCATGACAGAGGAGACGGTACAGAGTGCCGGAGTCTGGCCCGGGCTTTTATGGAGTAGACATGACTCT
>NW_015782465.1:0-1234 GCF_001515625.1 Sinocyclocheilus rhinocerous | reverse complement strand
GCTTTAACTGAATGACTTTTGAGGACCAAGAAGTCATTTTTACACAGCTTTAAGAAGAGAAACAGTATCTGGCATCTAAAACTGAATCTTTCCCAGTGACGATTCGTGTGAGTCAGTTCTTTGAAGCATCTAAACACGCAGTTCTGTTAGAGAAGAGTACAAAACAGTGTGAATGTTTCCCTGATTATGACAGTTACCAGTGCCCAAGAAAAGTTACACAGTAATCAGATATTAAACTGAGTGGAGGAGTAATGTCCTTGCACACTTTAGCATACTTTTAAAAAGAGAACCTATTATGGAAATAATACACTTTAAAAAGAATACAGCTAAATGTGAACTGAATGTAAAGTTTTCAGACACTTAACTGCATGTTAATTGCAATTGCAAGTTTGGCTTTAGATTGCTTTTTGACCTACTTAGGTAGAACTTTGTACTTTTAACATCTTTATATGTAATTTAATTTCACAGATTACTAGTAAAACTTTTAATTTGACATTATTAAAAACTGTACTTTAAAAAAAGTGTACTTAAGTGTGTTAAGAAACATAGTAATGAAAGTGTTTAAATGTTCACTTAAGTGGTCATTAATTTTATTAATATATTATCTGCAAGGTAAAAGGTAATTGATAATTAGCTAATAATTACATATTCAACAGTGTAACTAGATTACTGTACTAATTATTCTCTCGAAATAGTATTGCATTACTTATTACTAATTACTTTTTAAATCCCATATCAAGCTCAACCAGTTGAACAAAAGTCATGAAACTAAAAATAAATCATATAAAACTGCATAAATTATTCTTGAACTGACCAAAGTATTTAAAGGGAGACATTAAAAACATATATTTTAACATTAGATGTTAAATTTTGATGTTAAATTCACTATTGTTCTATAGTCTATATACAGTCTATACTGTAATTAAATTACAGAGTGATCCCTTACTTTACTTTTTCATGGGAATAGTAATTAAATTACAGTAATTAATTACTTAGTAATGCATTGCACTCAGCACTGTCTGCAAGTACAGTTTTAAAAATATACTTTTAAGATTAGAAGTCCATTGCAAGCAGCCATTCAGTGCAACAAATTGTACTTTTTTTTTTAACAAGGTTGGAGCAAAAAACATTTTGCTAAAAGGTTGCTATTTTATGACTCAAGAGACTTTTTAAAGTTCTCTGTTATCTTTATTTTAAATATGTGACCCTGGACCACAAAACCAGTCATAAGGGT
>NW_015782464.1:0-1239 GCF_001515625.1 Sinocyclocheilus rhinocerous | reverse complement strand
AAGAAGTTGTGATGAATTTATGAGAGAGTCTCTAAGCTGATAAAGAGACTGAGTTACATTTAGTCTCTTAATGTCATAATGTCTCTTGGATGGAGTATTGCAAATTTACTAATGGGGCGTCTGCTCTGTCTGCAGTCCCTGCAGTCATGAACTCAGGCACAGAAGGTGCTCTGAAGATCCAAGTGAACTTTGGAAAGTTAGCAGATGGTGAACAGTCTACTCAGAACATTGTCAATATAAACTGCCATTAAAGATAGAGGAAAAAATGACTGTAATCAGTAATGACTGTGTTAAATACTGATTTGAACCTCTTTTTAACCTTAAAATCCAATAAGACTTGTTGTTTTTTTGCATTTCCTTTGCTTATGAAAACAGTTATGTTCTCAGACCATGGGTGATTCTGCACAACTCATCGAACATATTCATTGGTCTTTGCTGGGAAGATTTTTTATTGTTGTGATCTTGAAATGTAATTATGACATTAACACTAATGGTGTACAATATTTTATATAATTTCTGAGACATCTGTGCAGTAAAATAGAGTAGTAAATATCCTAGAGGTACTTGGTGCGGTTGGAATTTATGCTGTCATAAATAAAATTCACTATGACATATAAAGAGGATGGTCATATAGAATCATGGCTAATTGTCAAGGGTAATCACCCATAACCATGGTGGAACCCTCAATGGATAAAATGGCATTTACAGATTTCTCCACTGTAGTGGACACCAATCATCAGAGGTCCCATTAGGCCTTACAAATTGGCGATAATCCAATGTAATCACCAGAGACTTCCATACACTTGTTTTGTCTATTTTTCCCTGATGTGAACTTTTGAACTTTCCTCTAGGCTTGATACAGATATGTTCTTCTTTTTCAGACCAGATGCTGTCCAACTTCAATTATTATTCCATCTCATTCATTTGGGCTGTTTCATCAACAAATTGCCTTTGTTTGTTTTTACTGTTTCTTTCTCTCTCTCCTATGATTGACCTCAGGCCCTAAGTAGTCATCAGTCAAACAGAAACAATAAATGACTTTTGTAGCCTACAGGAACCAGTGCTTAGGCAAACTTCTGCAAAATTTCAAAAGCACAAATGTCATGTAAAAAATGCATGACAACAGACAATGATACATGAATGTATTAATGTAACATAGCCTCCCTGTCCTTCAAAGAAGAGCTATGAGTTTATACTTTAAGAGGTTGTTAAACACTAAATGAAGAAGAAGAAGAAGAA
>NW_015782463.1:0-1239 GCF_001515625.1 Sinocyclocheilus rhinocerous | reverse complement strand
GTGGAATGGAAAGGTTCCATGGATGTTAAAGGTTCTTCATAGAACAATAGGTTCCAATTAGGAACGTTTCTTTTTAAGAGTGTAGTACCAAAAAACATGAATGAACAAAAAAACACCACATTACCTTTGATCCGTCCAAGCTGATGATCCTGTACACGTTCCTGGTACTGTCATAGAAGTAAGATACAGTGACTGCATGCTTGCTGGTGGGCATCCAGTTCTTCTTAGTGTTGGGGTCTATCTGGAAGATGTGTGCCCGGGTGCTGTAGATGGGCTGCTCCCTGAAAGGTAGGAAGAAAAAGTGGTGAACCTCTTTGTGCCTGAGCACCGTCGTCTCTCCAATTCCTCCAGGTGCGCTGGAACGGCCCGGTAGACTGATCACCATTTCTTCAGCCTCCATCTTGCTGCTGATCACCACTGTTTGAACCCAGGTGGAAACCTGGGTCTGTCCTAACCAGTCAGACACATTGGTGCCCTGCTACCAGTGCAAATCGACCATTCAATGCCCTGCTGATATGGAAATGCCAGCTGTTTGGCTGAGGCCGTGTGGGATAGACACTAAATATAGTCAGGGACGCAGTAATCTGTGCAGTCCCACCCCTATTGACCTGATCGTTGCTGTTGGAAGTATGTTCGCACACGTTGGACCACACTAAGAGCATATCAGGGCTCTTTTCCCAGACAGCCTATAGCTCTGATAATCGCACATAGATGAAGGTAACATAAATACTAGATGAACTGATGTGCATGACTTCTTTTAGTCTAAGAACATGAGTGGATTTCATAAACACCCCAGTCAAGTTTTCCAATGCTGCATTTCAAGGTTGCGTTAACAACGCAAAAGTCAACAATACAATCTGCACAAAGATAGTGTATGCAAAAATGAAAATTCTTTTTTTATTTACTCACCCTCATGTTTAAGCCTGTAGGACTTTATTTCTCTGTGCAGCACAAAAGGAGATATTTTAGAGAAGGTTTCAAATATTTTTGTCTACAAAAGTCATCAGGGTCCAAAACAACACACCATTTACTTTCATTGTACGAACAACTAAAAACACTAAGACATTTCTCAGTATATCTTCTTTTGTGTTCAACAGAGGAAATAAATTCATACAGGTTTGGAACGACATGCGGGTGAGTAAATTATAATAGAATTGTCATTTTTGTGTGAACTATCCCTTTAAGAAATTAGTCATCTTGGAGGCCATGCACAGTGAAATTCGAAGGTTGTTTTTTTTT
>NW_015782462.1:0-1239 GCF_001515625.1 Sinocyclocheilus rhinocerous | reverse complement strand
CTCTGCTCAGCGCTGATGTTAGAGAACAGCATAATGTTATCGACCCTCCTGTGCTCATCAATACATTCACCTTGCCTCGTCTGCTGTCTTTCTTTCTTTCTCTCTCTCTTTAGCTCATTTCCACTCAGGACGGGTACAGCACCTCAGAGGTTTGTGCTCATTGTGGTTTTGCCAAGTCTTATGTAACACTGTGTCTGCAAGTTTTAACTGTGGACAAATATAGTGTGATTGATTTGAGCTTTTAGCAGCTTGTGTTTGTGTGTACACTGCTCTTGATGTGGCATGATTCAGTGGCTTTGGGGTGAAACTTGATCTCTTTGGGTGAATCTTCAAAACCGTAAAATGAAAAGAAAAAGAAAGCCTTCCCACCCCTCCAAATTTTCATAAATAGTTTTTTGTAAATCTCATTAAATGTAATATATATATATAAATAAAATATACTGCAATACTGTGCAATTTATCTATACTTATAAATTATTTTAAATTATAACTTTATAATTTTTTCCCCATAATTCCCATTAATCCCATAAAATTCATTAGATTTAAATGTTTCTTTAAAAAATAGCTGTTGTTAATTATAGCAGCATTAGATTGATATTTAAATATACTGTATTTTTTATTTAGTATTTATTTTTCAACCTGGTAATGAGAATTTGTAGCGAAAATATGTGGTTAAAGAAAATGTCACAATTCAAAAAAATTCTTTGTTTTCTTTCTGTTGAATGTAATTACTTATTTGTTTCTTTTTTTGGACATTTTCTTGTAGGTTTTGTGAGATTCGCCCATTTGGACAAACAAATATTTTTACACACTTCAGCTGTGTATTAAAACACTACGTGTGTGTGTTAAAAGTAGTTGTATATCTATTTCATATTTCTAAAACTGGCTGCAAAAACAATTTTAGTTTAAAAAATTAATCTTGCATGCTGTATATTAATTGCTTTTAGACCGATATTAGTCATTTTCTGTGCTTATTATATGACCTGTCCCTTGTGTAATTTTTTTTCCTGTTATCATGAAGGTAATGGTGGTTAACTCTAACGGGACGTCGTTTGACTATGTGTCCGCTGTACCCATTGAGAACGGACCGGTCAGTCTGGATATTTACTCAACTCCTCAGTATAAAGTGGATCAGCCTGTTGAATTTGAAGGTGAGATACCATAAATACACATCCATAGATATCTTTTAACTGTGAAATGCCTAATAGTACAATTAAATCTATATATTATATCCAGGGT
>NW_015782461.1:0-1238 GCF_001515625.1 Sinocyclocheilus rhinocerous | reverse complement strand
ACAAAAAGGAGCAAAAAGGTCAGAAAATGGGTGGGAAAATGATTAAAAACCCAAGGATTCCATAATCCTGTGAGAACTGGGTCACCTCTGCACTTCAACTTGGCCAAATAACAGAGAAGTCAAGGTCAAAGGTCACAGGCTAACACCACAGAGAAAACAAGGTGTGAGTGACATTCCACCCTGCTACAGATCTTGCAAGTCCACTCCAAGCCATCCTCTATAATTCATAAAGTTACCAGCTGGAGCATAGTCCAGCCACTGGAGGCTAAAATCAAATGCACAGAGGTGAGAGGAACCAGTTTCGTTATTATAGTGAGAAGTCATTGTGTCTGATTGACCACAACAATGATAGCCATTATTAATGGGGAGCTGTCCTGCAGCGCACTGACTGTAGTTTTGCTTGACAAGAGGAGGGATAGCAGCGTCCTGCTGGGGTCAAAGGTCATTAGTAATAGTAGGGGTATGGGCACTGTGCTTATATGATACGCTTTGGTCATTACTGTATCAGAGTGCCGTGCCTGAGAGAGACAGAGAGAGAGAGAGAGAAGAGGCATGTTTAATGCATGGCCGGGTGTGTGCAGCTAGCCGAGGCTATTCCGGGCCGCAGTGATGACTATCACTGCATTAGAGCGGACACTGGACAGCATTAATCTTTAATAACACACATACGAGGATTCATGAGCTGCCTAAGATCTTCATGACACTGGTCCTTATTCTTTTCGGTCCGCGTGTGTGCGTATGACAACTGGTAGGCTGTTGACTGATGAAGTAAGGATTTGGGGGTCTCATCCCAACTCTGTGGGCAAAAGGCAGAAAAAAGTATGTGTATATATAGCACTAAATATATATTCACACCCAGAAGTCTAAGAACACATTGAAAATCTGGAGTTTTATGAATTTAAAGCTGGCTTTGATTGATTGATTTATTTTTAAGTAAAACAACAAAAAAAAGCCAACAAAAACGACAAAAACACTAACAAAACAAAAACAAAAAATTCTACACAATTCTTTTCACAATTCACAAATTCAATTTAACTTTTCACTCAAATATTTTTTGGATTAATATATTTTGCAAATGAAAAAGCGCAAAAAAGCAGCATTGTTAGTAGTAGTCTCTGATTTTTTTGAATCCCATTGTATGTTTGTATGCTACCGTCCTTACATTTCTATTCCAGCCATCTATTCATTCCTGTTAGGACTCCAGACACTCACCTTGACAACGGCTCTCTCACTGCCTA
>NW_015782460.1:0-1238 GCF_001515625.1 Sinocyclocheilus rhinocerous | reverse complement strand
AGTAAACTTTGCAGAAATTACAAGTACTGTATGTAATGCAATTTCTTTGCACCTTGCTCACCTCTCTTGAAGCTTATGTATTAGTCCACCCACTGAACGCCTACAAGTACAGCGCTCTTCTCTGGAACGGTGCTTTGCAAACCACAATCAACAGATGTGAGAGGCTGAAGAGAATTGTTGACTTTTTGAGGGGGTTGGGTCTCACAGGCTTCGTAGAGTCACTTTCTCTAAAGCAATGCCCCTTTTTATCAAGGTCTCTGTGTTTAGTTTTACAGATAGGGATGATGAACGTTTGGTTGTTGAGAACTCTTCACAGATAAGAGGTAAAGTCCTTATGCCTACTATTACTTGCCACAGTGCAAATAAAATAACGACATTGCACAATTTCAAAATTTGATTACTATTACGAGTCAATCTTCCCGCACTCTCCAAATTTTACAGTCAAATATGCTATTGTGTAATTGTAATGAAGGACTTTTAATTAATATAGCCTATAGGCTACCTTTGTTTTAGATTCAATTACATCATTCGCAGTGCTTCACGAGATGAGTAGCTCATTCCCTCGTAAAAGAAATTGAGTACAAATCTTGTATGTTTTGTCATGTCTTGTACACAGTTTTCAGTTACTTAATGCTTTGAATCTTATGTTGTAATTCATGGCGGAGCTGGTTGGTTCAATTGATAGCTTAGAGCTCTTTATTGAAGAGTTTTTTGAAATGTCCTTCCTTGAAGAAAATTATGTTGTAGGTGAAAAACAATAGTTTCGCATTTCCAAATTCATAGTATTCACAGATTTCACACAAAACAGTAGCGATAAGTATCCGGATGACCTACTGTTTAAACTGAGTGTTTGAAGTGCACATCCAATGGACAATTTACTCTCCCATGAGGCCGTGGGTGAATGGCAGTGAAGCCATGCAACTAACGCTGTAGGTCACATGACAATGGCAACATACTACAAAAAAAAAAAAGGGGGGTAAGGTTGTCTTAGAGCATTGGTTCACAACTCTTTTTCTGGGGAGCCACTGCTCTGGACATTTCATATGCGATTTCTCTCCTAAAGAGATTATGATCTGAATCAGGTTCATTAAATAAGGAAGACATGCAAAATGTGCAGAACAATGGGACTGGAGTTGAGAACCACTGTCTTATTGGATGGTGAAAAGCAGGACTCTTTAAGTCTGCCCCACAAGGGCACGTATCCAGGTGGACATTCATTCATTCATTCATTCATTCAT
>NW_015782459.1:0-1238 GCF_001515625.1 Sinocyclocheilus rhinocerous | reverse complement strand
TGGAACTGTTTGTTCAGGAATCACTTCAGTGGTGTGCTGTATGTGTTTTATTCAAGAGAACAGGCTCATGAGATTCATTCGTTCAGGAGTCAGACATTGTCACTGATTGTGCTGTATGTTTTTGATAAAAGAACTAAAAAGAGTCAGACTACACTGGTTGTGCGGCCGTTTTCGATACACTACAAAGAACTGGAAAATAAGAGACCATTCGTTTGAGGGTTGGACTACAGTGTTTGTGCTGTTTGTTTGTTTGTTTCTGACACTAAAAAGAACCGACTCTGTTGAATCTATAGTGCTGGAAACCTCAATTTTATTATGGTGTACCATCAGCATTTGGCAAAAGAATTCACGAAGCTTCATTTGCAGGATCAACTACATATAAAAACAATGGAAAAGCAGCACATTGGAAATAGACCCATAATATTTAGCTTAAAGGCTCAAGAACAACTATATTAGCATCCACACCAGCGGACGATACATTTACATAAACACTGTTTAATGCTGCAGTTATGTTGTGCTGCTTAAAATTCGAGCACTGGAATATTGGGTGTATTCTGAGTGGCTGTCAATGTTTTTATCATTCATTAGCTGGAAAACAAAAAATCTTGTCATTATCGTTGTGGTGTGGACTTTCCCATTCTCATATAACTGGAATGATTAATACAACCGTATAGATATCATATTATAGTTATAGTTCATGGTGTGAACAGCCCTTAAAAGGAAAAATAATTTTTAGGATACATTCTTTTAGGATTTTTAAGGGATGTTTTTAGTAAAAGATGAACGGATGCTTAGTTTGACCTCTGACTGCTCTTACTGTTTGCTAAAGCAATTGAATTGTTTTGTGCGCATTCAGGTTTTTCAGAGCTGCAATAGTGGACAGTAAGATAATCTGCCAGGCTTTCTTTCCAAAGTGCAGGTCGCTCTGACTTATCCAAGCACATGGATCTCAGGATCAGTGTTCGGATTTTAATTTGAATATTTTTTGATCCTCCATCCTGTAGGTGGCGCCGTTATCTCTGAACTTAACAATGGGCAGATGGCAGCATATGTGTGTGAGTTGGAACCGGAGAGCTGGATCGTGGCATGCCTACTTAGGGGGCAAACTAAAGATTGAAGGAAGTGACCTGGCAACCCGTCACAGCATCCGACCGGGAGGAACTCTCATACTTGGCCAAGAACAGGTACGTCAGATTTTCAAGTAGATATAACTGCAGACCGGAGATCTCCAAAATGGG
>NW_015782458.1:0-1238 GCF_001515625.1 Sinocyclocheilus rhinocerous | reverse complement strand
TTTTTTTTTTTTTTTTTTTTAATACAGTTGTGGTGTAACACAGTTGGAGAGGCTGAAGAAAGTAACAAGAACTCTGAACAAGTTGCACAGTGGCCAGTAAACATCTGCACCCATCCTGAGGTACAGCAGATTCAAATTGAATACAAATGTGAATACAGCTTCCAATAAAGCGTATTCTGATACAGCCGTCCTACTTTTACAACATTTCATGATCAGTGACTCCACCAAATACAGTAAATCTGTCTGTCTCTCTGCAGTTCTTTGTTTTGAGTGGTGTGGTGGCTATGGTGACGTGTGCTGTGTTCCTGAGGCTCAGCTGTCTGTTGAAGTTGGCAGTACTTGTGTTAGTCATTGCAGTTTACACATACCTCATTGAGGTAGCCTTTCATGTGCTCTTTATCCACCAACACCAAAACAGCCAAATTCAGAGGTACAATATCTGAACTGTTTTATCAAAGAGGTCATATCATGCAGTGTTTCTTAATGTGGTACAGTGTTCGACTTTTAGACATCAACAAACCAATGATTTAAGAACGAGCCTTTTTTGAGTTTTGAAGTATACTGTACAAGAAATTGTACATTTTGAATTGCTGTGGCCCTTCTGATGTATACTATATATGTGTGCATTTTGCTCAGATCTCAATACCTCAGATGCAAAGGTGTTTCTGTGTTGCTAATGGCCATGTTTGTTGTGGTTGTCCTCTACAACAGTAGACAGGTATTCTATTAAAAGCTTATTAAAATGTTTAATCATAGGAATTCATTATACAGTATGCTCCTACTAGTCATTTAAATAATATAAGATCATTACATATTTACAGTATTTAACAAATAAGAAATGTATTTATTTAAAATATATCAGTAAATAATAATCAAACCACCGCTTAGCTATAAATCTATTTGTAATTGAAGGAATCAAAACTGACATGCAGTTTTATATTTATCTGTGCTTTATTTCAGTATGATTGAAGAAATTATTTCTGCTTATTCCTACAGTTAGAAACTACAGCCAGGCTTGACTTCCTGTGGCGTCTTCAGGCCAGACAGGAAGTGGAGGACATGAAGGAACTTAGGGAGCATAACGAGTGTCTGCTGTACAACATCCTTCCTGCCCATGTCGCTCGCCACTTTCTTGAGAGAGACAGAAATAATGAGGTAGTTGCATGGATTATTGATGACAGATCCTAATAGTTTCAAGTTTGGTCAGAAAATAAGTAATACAATTATCCATAAAACTA
>NW_015782457.1:0-1238 GCF_001515625.1 Sinocyclocheilus rhinocerous | reverse complement strand
TTTAAAAATATTGCTCCAGGATTGGAAAGACATTTCCCAGCAGAACACAATTCAGGAATACTAGTAGGCCTAGGCTACTTAAATATAATTTAATCCATACAAATTAGGAACTCAGAGTCCAAACTAAAGAGTGGAAAGGAAGGAAAAACAAACAAACAAATCTGTGGTTTTCTCTGTTTTTTGGCTCAGTGACACAGGTATGGTGCATAGTTGTATGGGTTGGCATGGTAACTGTGCCCTCTTTTTATTCAGGGGTGAAGTTGACAAAAACTGGGTCAGACGAGGCTTCTGTATATGCTGACATAGGTGAGTTTGGTAACAGTTGCATTTAGATCATTAAAAGTAAAAGCTGTAGAGAATGTTTAAAATGGCTATGTACAAAATGCTGTTCCAGTAGGCTTCCAATATTATATGGTCATATGACTTGATTTAATGTATTTTCATTTATTGTACATACAAATGAACTACAGACAATGGCAGAAGATATCTCATGTAACCAAACACGTTTTCATGTAACCAAACAAGATACAAACAGTAATGAACCGTAATCACATCCATTCAGCATATTAACACACCCCTGTGTGTTTTTATGCTTCTGTTTTTAAAAGTCATTATCAGTTGGGGTAAGTAAAAGCAGTAGATGTGGTTTACCACAGAGCAAAGACATCTGTATTATTGTCAGGAACAAGTGCCTCAGTTTATACTTTGTTACTTAATCTTGTTGTGTGTACAATGCAGTTTTGAATTCCGTATCCCTGAGGCCTTTTAAATACACTGACTTTGATACCGTACTGAAAATATTACACAGTGATTATACAGTCTTTCTGCCACATTCAGCGCTGCTGAATATATTTTCATTATATTTAGTCTCAACAGCGCCAATTAACAGATAACAGTGTGAGAATAACATGACAGTGGAATTTATGACTAATACAGTAACTCATCTGCATTTGTGCTCCAGCCTGTCTTAACTACTTCAAGTTAAACAGGTAAAGTTATGAAAGTTGTTTTGAGCTCTTTCCCCATAGCATGTTGATATTTATCATGGTCTAAAATGTAGATAATTCATCCTAACATCTTAAAATGAAACAGCAAGAATGTGTAATATGTCTAGATACTTCATAATAAAAAGTGTTTTTGCTGTTTATCTCTGTATTTTGAAGATACATTCATATTCTTTCTTACATTATTCTTGTACGCAGTTGCATATTGCAAAGAAATATAGTCAAATATATTTT
>NW_015782456.1:0-1238 GCF_001515625.1 Sinocyclocheilus rhinocerous | reverse complement strand
TCACACACAGTTGCAACGTATATACAAAACAATATAGCATAACAATACACACATATAAGCCTATGATTTGCATATGTTTGTTTTTCTTACACCGCTGTTTTCCCTTTAAATAGACCTATTTGGAGGTTCTTTCTTACTTGCAGTATTTTCTGTTTTCCAAGCCAACCTGTGCCTGTATACGGACTGTTCTCCTCATTCTCTTCTGGTTTATGAATAGTACATAAATAAATGTCTCTGAAATGACTGAGTCTGGGTTGAGTCCAGTTGCTCTTGGCAAAAACATTTCTCAAAGATGAATTAGCTTTTTTGATAATCTGTATTTTTATGATGGTGAAAAGGCCAGAATTTAATACATTTTAATTAGTCTACCCATTTTATTTTTCTTAAATTATTTTTATATGAGTTAGGGGTTTAATTCATCTGTAAGTGTAATGTAGCACAGCTTATTTGGATGCTGAAAATAACTATGACAACACAAAGCGAGTCATATCCTCCACACATTGACCTGTGACCTCTGTCATCCCAAGTATGAAACATGCAGCTATAACCCAAAAACTCCAGTGAACTAAAAAATAACCTTAATCCAATCCAGATGGACCAAAACTGCTCTTACACAATGATACGTGTGACTCAGAATTCCACAGAGCCATGAGGAGGTGATAAACAATAGCAAGATCTGACACAGTCTGTAAATACAGTTATTGTATATTATCAGCATAGCAAAAATATGCAGTCGGCTCACATGCTTTGCTGGCAGAAATCATCACAATGCCAGCTGTAGTCCTCCATCCACGAGCAGAACCTGTCCTGTGATATAAGGAGACTCCAGGAGGAAAACGACAGCCTGGGCCACCTCTGCAGGTTCCCCAAAACGGCCCAGTGGAATTCTTCTCACTGCTTCTTGCTTCTCCAGCCCTGCCGTCATGTCCGTCCGAATGAATCCTGAGAGGGGAGAGTGAAACGAATTTTCAGTGTTACTCATATGACTGCTAATATGCAGATTAATAGGCAAAGGAAGTATTAGAAGAAAATGGTAGGACAAACAACCTGGAGCCACCAAGTTCACTCGTATGTTCCGGGTAGCAACTTCCTTCGCCAGTGAGCATGTGAATCCTTCCAGTCCGGCTTTACTGGCACTGTACACACACTGACCGGCGTTACCCTTCACACCCACCACAGAGCCTGAGGAAACGTGATTAAACATATAAAGCCTACTGTATCATATTTGGCCTCTAAAT
>NW_015782455.1:0-1238 GCF_001515625.1 Sinocyclocheilus rhinocerous | reverse complement strand
CGCAGCCCGCGGCACGGCTCCATTCTTCAGTCACTCATAAATGTGAAGGGCTCCTCGGGGTCGGACTTTTTGTGCGAGGAGAAACAGCGGTCGGCAGGGGTCGGGGTCCCCCCCCTCCCCTCCCCTCCCCTCCTCATCCTCCGCTGGGAGAGAGGCCAAGTGCTCAAAGACCTTCATCTGGGCCTTAGAGGAGCTTGATTCACTGGCTCCGAACAAAGCAGGATCTCGCCCGTTTTGCTTCCCTCTCTGAAAGGGCCCGAACACAGATCCCATGCTGTGTCTTGAGGAGGAGGGGAGGGCCCTCCGCTCAACTCCTTTGAATGTAGGCCTATTTGCATTGGAGGACAAACCCCGCTCTGTTGATGCAAGAGGGGATGTGGGATGCTGCCTTTGATAAATGCAGAACTGGACATTTTGAAAACTTCCTCAAGGAGCACAAAGTTCACCGCCGACCGCATGACAACCCCAAGCGCAGGCTCTCTCGCATCTGGAGCTTTGCGTTCCGTCGGAATTGAATCGCAAGGCCTGATGGTTCTGATGTGGAGAAGTGGGTCAGCAGTTGCTGGCAGCTGGTCCTCTTTGGCACTTCACAAGAGTATCATTATCCCTGACAGCGTTAAAGCGCCCTTGCACACCAAAACACAAACTCCACGACTTTATTACAGCATGAATGCAACTATTTAAAGCGACATCCGCCATTGAATCAACTATAATAAACAACTTAGCGATAGTGTCGCCGTTAAATGTAATACGCGATAGCTATATAGTGTCGCCGTCCAATTAAACCTAATATTGACGCTATTATTTTAAACTCGTGAATATTCGCATATTAAACGCAACATTTTATAGTCTAAAAGTCGTAAAATCGTGCTTTAAGTTAAACGCTTATTGACATTAACATTCGCGATTGTTATTATGACACGGTGCGTCCGTACGCCTGCTTTCATATATCATGTCATATATCTCATCATAAAACACGCCCAAACATTATTATGAATATAAATGCATTCTATTATCGCACTAAAACGCAGATACAATTTATAATATAAGCATATCCAAATAAATCTGATCAATCCGGTTAATCGCTGATATTTGCATTATTTATCACCCACTAGTAGGCTATTATTCAAACGCGCAGCGTCGTGAAACACATCGACTGCAGTATAATAATAGGAGTTGTTGGGTTATGATGATGATGATGTACTTGCCTTATTGCTGTGAATATGATGCTGTGCTGT
>NW_015782454.1:0-1237 GCF_001515625.1 Sinocyclocheilus rhinocerous | reverse complement strand
GGTTCACTGACATTTTTTCCATCAAGCTCTCAGATTCAGCATCAGGCAAAGGAACGAGCGTTTAATACGGTTCGCGTTCACCTTTTTTAAATGGCCCGAACCGTTCACCCCGTTCTGAATAGGCTCGATAATGAGTCCAGGGGGCGGCGGACGCGGGACGCAGCAGCACGGCCCATTGCACAATGCAGAATCTAACGCGCGCCCGTGCCTGAGAAGACGCGGACTGTGGTCGCGCGCTGACAGGCGGAGAGAATGCTCGCGCGCAGGGCTTATTCTCGCGCGCTTCACTCACGCGGAACGTCACATTGTTAAATTTGGAGCCCTGTCTTTTTTCTTTCCCTTTCTCAGCGTCGAGTTGATTTTCCGTTGTTTGGACACTTTCACAGTAAAGTGAGTCACATCAAAGTCAAAACAAAAGTCGTGGCGTGAAACTGATGGGAGATGAATGGGACAATCAAAAGTCTTGCTGAACATGTACAGCTTATCAAATGTAGTTATCATCAAAAGAGAAATCAGATCGTTAGGCCTCAACGAGCATATAGGGGAAATGCTTCTGAATTTATCTTCAAGTCTGTAATATCACAGACAACCTATAAGACGATAAATAACGTCTGGTCTTAGAAAACTAAATCCGACTGAAAATATTACTAAAAAGGTTTTAATCTTCAAGGTTTCAAAAATATCAACAGTTTTATTCTTCAGACAGAACTTTACAGGAGTTGCTAATGCAATGCTATGTATAATGAAAATAAATCATCCTTCCATTCAACTGTAAAAAGCCTACAATATTTATAGCCATTTTGCATTTATTGTTTCTGTACACTCTCTGGCTACATACATATTGTTACTTTATATATTGCACGTCTTATATGCATCTTTTACATAAATTAATCTACACTTAAATATTATTTGAAAGTACATCATTTCTACCTCAGCTGACATGCAGTTTTATACGCTATATTTCAATGCTTCTGTACCTACTCTGCACAATGACAATAAAAAGTTCTAATCTAATCCATGAACAGGTACATTATCTACAATGAGCAATGAAACCATTTTCATTACGATATTCAGACAAGCTAAACTTGGCAGACTTTTAAATGTACGACGCTACGTAATAAAAAGTGGAATTAAAACGATCAAGATCCGTCAGTATGTCATTGGCAGGGTTTCTCCTGACAGCACGGTCTGGTTTCTGGCAGGTCAAGGTTATTATTCCCGTTCATGAGGTGTAATT
>NW_015782453.1:0-1237 GCF_001515625.1 Sinocyclocheilus rhinocerous | reverse complement strand
ATTAACCGGTGGGAAAATTTCCTCACCGTCACAACCCTAATTTCTTTGTGAAATTTAAATATGTCAAATCCAAAATCACAGTCCAAACAAAGATCCTGCATACATGCTGCATGAGCAGTTTTCTTTTTCTAAATTAAATTGTGTAATTTCAAAATTTGAAATTTGACTTTAGCTTTATGAAACTATACTACATAACATACCTGAACAAAACAAAAACAGCAGACGGGCTGAATGAGAGCGCAAATTCACTTTCTGACAGCAGGTGGCAATTATGGAACAGCAGCAATATAGCATTTCTTTGGTTACTGCTGTAAACAAATCAGTGCTATGCTTATAAACACTACCTTAAAATGCATTATACAGAGGTAAGATGAAAAGAAAATACCATTTAAACTTTTCTGAAGACCAGAGATACATTCATATAAACCCCCACCCCCAAATGTATTGCAATTCGTTTAACATTTCGACCAACTTAAATTGTCACTTATTTCTATAGATTTTCAACCGGCTCGTTACGTGCATTGTTACATCCCTAATGACGATTGATTTATTTAGCTGTTTACCTTGCCTATTAGTGGCAAATAGCACAAACAGCATTATTTATAGGATCATGTACAAGATGAGTCAGTGTTCATCTTGCTGTGAATCTGCACCTGTCATGAATATGTTAAGCTACATTGTGATTTTATTTCTATTATATTCATTTGGTGGCTTAATGAGAGAAATATTGTGTTGCCACATGGAGTTCTGGAGAGAAAAAAATCATCCCAGCCTCCTAGATAAACTTCTAATGGTACGTTTCCCACTGTGATTAAAATTTGTAGAGGATACAAGAGTTGTGTCAGATAGTTTTACAAGATAGTTTATGTCTTTCTCATTTTAAGACATTCGTTTACATGTCTTACATCATTCTTACAGTTTATGAAGAATAGCAACATAATACATAGTTTCTTATAGTTGCTAGCCATTGGCAAATTTGATTTCCTCAAATCAAGCTTTTATTCTCATTTGGTGCTTGGCAGGTGTTACATTTGGACCCTGTGAAAACATTTGTTGTGATATACTATACACTTGTATACTTTTTTGGGCATGCTTGCAATTTGAAATAACTAATAACCAATGTTTGTGATGACTGTCATTGTATAGAAAAGAGGCTTTACTGTCAATTTTGAATGATGAGAGACTAATATAATACATGTTTGCTGGACAATTACAGAAAACAAAATCAAACAAACAA
>NW_015782452.1:0-1237 GCF_001515625.1 Sinocyclocheilus rhinocerous | reverse complement strand
GATGGACAACATGTGAAATGAGCCAAAGCAACATTTTATTACACTCCCATACATCTCTATTTCACTACTGAGGCTCCAAAAAAAAAAAAATTGTAATTCAAATTTGTAATTCGCATTTAAATCCTCAATTAAAAGCACATTTGTCAAATCAACCCTGTTCTTTCCATAATGGACTATGAAAGACACTGATTTCTATTCATGTTTCTGTGTTCTAGATAAAAAACTGCTGGTTTTTATTGCGTAGCATCTCCATACACCTTACAACACGATTAAATGTAATTTGTCAAATCTACCCTGTTATTACCAAGTGATCGCGGTTTAGCTGGTTAGCAAGAGCCCACTAGCACCTGGTTTTACTTGTTCAAAAAGTTTAATCTGGATTAGAAAGATTTGGAAATCCCATGTTTTTCTATGCAGGATCAGGTATTTCTTACATTTTTAAATTTTTAAAGTGACATCAACCTGATCCAGATTACCAAATCTGGATTTGGTAATGTTTTTATTTGAATAGACATAAAACAGCACAATACAAGCATCCCTTTCTTTTTTATTTTCTTTCTTTTTCTTTTTCTCTTTTTTTTTGTTCATTATCAAACCTCATCATTTGAGAGATGCAACTAAAAACTACTTTGAAGTGGTTCATCTCTGATGATTAATATACAGTGATCAATGACCTGAAGGTGAATAACGATAAAATACTGTTTTGGGCAGTATGTATGGATTATTATAGGTAGCCTAATGTCTGCTTCTACTAGAATGGTTAAATGAGTCAAGAGAAAAATGTAAATATAAATCTGTGTACTCATTGTATTATACAAATAGTGTATATATATTTTTAATTTTAAAGTTTTATTACTTTTTTTTTTTCTTGATCAAAGGTATCTCAATCTTACTGAAACATCTGGGAAAACACATACTGATGATATGATCTAGATAAAAAAATAAATAAAATTGGATTTTGTGATGTAATCCAATTTCAGAATATTTTGAATACATTTTGAACAACCCATGTTCAATAACTGATTAAATTCTATCAGAATCAGATATTTTCCACTGATTACCATTCATCCTGTCTCCTGACAAAATATGTATCTTTTTTTATATTTGCAACATTTCAGTTGCAAATATTTTCATATTTTCACAGCCACAGTGAAGGTTTGAGACGGATTGTTGTCTTGTGATGTCATCAGCCAGTCAGTGGCATGATGATGTCATTGCTTTGATTAGCCCTCTGGTG
>NW_015782451.1:0-1237 GCF_001515625.1 Sinocyclocheilus rhinocerous | reverse complement strand
AGTAAATTTTGAGTTAATTTCAGCATATTGTGGCTTTTAGTCCACACTCTTACATATAAAGGTTCCAAAAGGGATTTTTCACAACAATGCCATAGAAGAACCATTTTTTGGTTCTCTAAAGAACCTTTCAGTGAACAGTTCTAAAAAGAAACATTTAATAATCTTAATAACCTTTTTTCACTGTAAAGAACCTTTTGTGGAATGGTGGAGGTTCTTCATGGAACCATTGAAGCCAATAAACAATCTTTATTTTTAAGAGTGCATGTCTGTTTAAACTACTGTAATCTTACACAATCACAAGTTCAACCTTTATATGCTTTTACAGTCTTTCTCGTTCTGTTTTTGTGTTGACTCTTCTTGCATTGGTGGATGTTTTCCAATTAAATTGCATATTGTATTAGCTTATATCATGCATTTATTGGCATTGCATCGGTTACCAGTCACACATCTCTCTAATTAATGGTATCTGCCAACCGCTAAATGTCTATTTAGAAAATGTCAAGCACACCACTTTGCTACAAACTGAAATATCAGGACATAATACCGCATCTACAAACATTTCTATAGAAATGACTTCATTGTACAGTTATAGTGTTACATCGGATGGGATCTGTGAGATACGGGCGTCAGTAGAGATGTGCGCCAAACGCTGGTCCATTTGAGGCCGACCCTGGTGACCGTGTGAAACGTGCCCCAGTCGTGGGTCAGAGTCGATCTCGTAACGGTGATGATACCCTTCCAGCACATTTTGACAGGCTTCATATATGTCTGTGATCCATTTCTTGATACCCTTTCGGTTGAGGTAGACAACAAAGAGAAAGACCATGCCTACGAATCCCAGCACTAATCCAAGGAACACATAGGAAGTTTGTAGGGACAAGTCGGTGATCTCTTCGTGCACTTCACCGTAACACCCCAACGCCTGCGCGCTAAGACCCCGCAAAGACACGTCACGCAGAGCAGCAGGGAACTCGCAATACAGCCTGTCCGCATCGCCCACCCTAACCTTTGAACTGTTTAGCCAGTTGGCAAGCTCTTGCGCTTCACATGTGCACACGTAAGGATTCTGACCCAACAGCAGACGCACCCCACTGAATCGCTCCAGCTCACGCAGACCCTCGTCGCTGATCGTTCTGAAGGCGTTTCCAGTCAAGTCCAGCTCTAGAAGTTGCTCGATACCAGAGAACGTGCTGTTGTAGATGGCCACCAGAGAGTTGTTGCGCAGATGCAGATGCTG
>NW_015782450.1:0-1237 GCF_001515625.1 Sinocyclocheilus rhinocerous | reverse complement strand
GTGCGGTACACGGGGCCGCTGTGAGCGCGCAGGGTCTTTATCTCACTGCCTGAGTCATCCTCATCATCTGCCTGATGACAAACAAAGACACGTGTGAATAACTCGAGATGGATGAAAACACATTAAACTATATAAAAATTAACATAATATAATATCTAATATAGTAAAAGAGAATCTCTATTGAATATTAAAATCTTCCTATTCTTATGCATGTAAAATATTGCTATTAATTGGCAATGTTTATATTAATAAATTTATAAAATATAATTGTTCATTTAGTTAAAAAGTTTTTTTTCTCAATTTATTGTAAATTATACTGTATTTTACTTAAAACATTCTAAATCTACTGGACGAAGACTATTTGGCTAAAACTAGGGTTTATTGGAATAAAAAAATCAAATAAAAGAATTCCAATTTTTCTTGGGAAACATCCAGGCACATTAAAGTAATGACGAACTGTGCACTTACTTGATTATTTTATTGATTGATTTGGTATTTAAAATCAACAAAGCTGTAAACAAATATTACCATGATAAATACTTTACTAATTAAATATTTCATTGTATTTTTTGCATTACAGTAATGAGTTTGTCACAGAAATAACGTCAAAAGGCAGAAACTTTTAATGGCGATAAATGGCTTAATTATGCAAAAATAAGCAAATAAATAAATAAAGCTTTCAAATGTCTTATATTTACGTATGTAAATATTGCTATTTAGTAGCCCGTATGGTTCTATTAGTACATAATTAAATATTAATAAAATATTGTTCATTTATTGTAAATAGCATTGCATTTTACTTCTACTTGAAAAGAAAATATATTAAAAAATAATAATAAAATAAAATTGTTAGCCATTTCAGAGCAAATAAATAGAGAGACACATAAAAACCACCAAAAGACTGAAAGATATTCAGACATATTTTAAACAATTTATCTTTAAGCTCCTAGCCCTTTCAGGCATCATTAGATGTGCACAAATACTGCTAATATTAATGAATATCACCATCAGCTACTGGAAACAAGAGACTGACAGCTGTCACTCGCTCACCTCCTCCTCCAGCACGTCACAGGCCAGTCTTATTTTAGACACGTCGACCCTGTGAGGTCCCGCCTTCAGCTTCCTGGCCCGCAGACTCCACAGCTTCACGGCGGAGTTATCGAAGCCGGCCGCCAGCAAGCGGCTGTCCGCCGACACCTCGGCCGTGTTCAGCAGCTGATCCGTGTGCTGGAAGGCG
>NW_015782449.1:0-1237 GCF_001515625.1 Sinocyclocheilus rhinocerous | reverse complement strand
TGGTTGGGAATGTCGTGGATTCTGAAGAGTTTTCCAGCACTGCTCTTATTGGTGTACTCGCACGCCGCAGAGGACGATGATATTCGAGCGGGTATTGACAGTTTATTAACCCTTTGAGCGATGCATTTGATGTATTTATGTATGTATGTATGTATTAATGCATTTCAATGAGCTTAGAAAAAAAAAACTATGAAAAATGGCAAACAAATAAAGTGAAATGTTGGCAATATTAAAAAAGTATTGTTAAAAATAGTATTAAAAATTGACTATTTTACAAATATTTGTGACATCTATGCTTTATTAAGTGTATTTGGCAATTTTAGCTTAGCAACATGCCAACTTCCAAGATGTAACCCCATATGCAAATGTAGTATATGTACATGAAATTTCCATATATGACACATATTGAAGCAAAAACATATATGAAACCTATTAGAAACTGGAACAATTTCTCATATTAACATATCTCTATCAAGCCGATAGAAATATGTATGTTTATGCATGTCTAATACATTTAGACATTTATGTCCTGTATATCTAAAACCCGTCAATATATGTTGATATTATAGAAGTAAATATAAAAGTTAGACATGCAGATTGCATATATAAGTAAAATATATATTGTTGACATATACTGTATGCTACATATAATGTCATATAAAAATCATCATATTGATATTATTAACATAAATTTTACTATGGGGATTTTATATATGTTATAAACTTACTTATCTCCATCTACCCAGATAATGTACATATGTGAAAATTATCCATCGCCTTATTGGTAATATACAGTATATGGCAATATTGCTCTTGATATTACATTTCTGTATGGGATTGTATAAAGTACTTGTTGGGATTCTGTCAGTGTCAGTTACCTGTTTTCCATCGTTGCTTTCTTAAGATCATTGCAATTGGAAGTTTTTATTTGGCTTTTATTGTCAAAAAACAATTGTGAGTCTCGTATGACGAATACTGTGTGAATTTTGCAAGGACTTCTTGTCCATTTACATTCCAAATCATAGCGCTCCATTATGATATTGCTTGTTAGTTGAATTCAGGAGGTTTAAATCTATATCTAAATTTGAAAAGTAACATGTTGTGCTCTATTGATGGATACTGTCACTCTCTGTGTGATATTTAGTTCTAGCCCAGTTCTTGTTCCCATTCTGTAGGCTGCAGCACTGCTGTGAATGACCTGGTCTACATCATGGACGGCTCCTGGAGTGTGGGAAGT
>NW_015782448.1:0-1236 GCF_001515625.1 Sinocyclocheilus rhinocerous | reverse complement strand
AAAAAAAAATACGATTTAACTCACTTTTTTCAGTGTTTATTACAGATCAGTTAATAAGGATATACGCGATGCTAGTCTGTTGACATTTGTCTGACAGAAACAAATCAGTAGCACTTTGTTCCTCATATCTTCGCTGCTGATATAGACATTTTTCAAAGAATTTGTGCTCTGAGACCCCGGCAAAAAAAAGTTAATTGTCATCATTTACTCCAAACCTGTGAGTTTATTTCTTCTGTTCAACACAAAAGAAGATATTTTGAAGAATGTGTTCAATAAAAGAAAGAAAGAAATTCATACAGGTTAGGAAGAACAGGAGGGTGAGTAAATGATGACAGAATTTTTTTTTTGTGTGTACTATCCCTTTAAAAATGTTCCTGCAGTGATGGAGATGCCATCAAGGTGTTTGTGCGGGTTCGGCCGCTGACTCAAGGCTCTGGGTTAACAACAGACGGCGATCGCAGTCTGTGTCTGACTGTGACCTCACCACACACCGTCAGACTGCACTGCAAACCAGAGCCTCGGACCTTCACATACGACCATGTCGCTGACATGAACACAAGCCAGGTGAGGCAGGGGTTTAGATTCATCTTCTCTGGGTCATCTCATCATCTCATCACTGTTCTTTATGTCTCTCAGGAGGAGGTTTTCTCCAGTGTGGCTAAAAACATTGTGGAGTCGTGCATGAATGGGTACAACGGGACCATTTTTGCCTAGTGAGTTCCTGTGTGGCTTTTATCTAAATGTTCTAGAGCTGTGGTGGATTCATGATGTGGTGTGATTGTTTTTCAGTGGACAGACGGGCTCAGGAAAGACCTTCACCATGCTGGGTAAGTGATGAGTTCTCTAGTCAGAAGGCCTACTAGTTAGATCTTTTGTCTGTGTATGCACACACACGCACTTTACAGCAGGTCCCAGAACGTAACTGGACACTTGAGATAAAATTTAAATTATATTTCATGTACTGCAATGATGGCATTTGTTTAGAAAATTAGCTAAAACCCGCTTTTCTAGCAAAATATTTCACATGCTGTAGTTGTCAGATGTTAGTGGAACATGTTCCTCTTTAGTTAAAATGAGTAACTGCATTATGAAGTATGTGGTTACTCTGCTAGTACACTTGAGTAGACTTGAGGAGTACTAACTTTAAGGAATACTTCACCCAAAAATGAAAATTGGCTGAAAATGTACTCGCCCTCAGGCCGTCAGAGATGTAGATGAGTTTGTTTCTTCATCAGA
>NW_015782447.1:0-1236 GCF_001515625.1 Sinocyclocheilus rhinocerous | reverse complement strand
GTTTAAAAACATAAGCAGTAGTAACCATGTTTCTTTTCACAGCAAGACCTACTAATAATAAAAAGAGGCATTTTACAATGTTTAGATGGACTTTTTGACCCAAGCTACTTTTTCCCATGGTTTAGGATGGACGGTCATATGGAAGTGTTTAGGGCGGCATGGCTATAGAGGGATCCTGTCGCCACTCAACCCACAGCCACCCTCATAGGGGCATGATCCTAGCAACTGGGGGTCAAAGGTCAGCAGAGCTGAGTGAGACTGGAAAGATCCAGATCTCAGCCCTTATGAAACACTCTGATCTGTAAGTATGTATTTTTGAAAGGTTCAACCACTCAATGCTCAAATCCGTTTTTGTTATAAGGTAGTTCACATGACATTATTTATAATTATATTTGTTATTTATATTTATTTTTTTATTTTTATTTTTAAAAACCCTACCCTGGCATGTTCCCTGGCAACAGTAAAACGCATTACAAATTAACCATTTGCATTAGTATACTCATTTTTGAGTGATAGTTTCTGCACCATTTTTTTTTCTAAAAGCTAAATAATTTTTTTTCTTTTTCACTAATCTGTTACATTTGGATGTACACTGTAAAAATATTTTTTTTTGAAGTTGTAAATAAAAGGTTTTACAAGAAAATACTATTTCAGACTTTCGTCTTAAAAACGTCTTGTTAATTGCCATTTCTTTGTAAATAATTGTGAAATTTACTAGCATTTTTTAAGTGAAAATTGTTTCTACACCAATTTTTTTGATGTCACGTCACGACATTTTAACTTCTGTTTTCTGTGACACAATATTTGCAGCAAGTGTCACAATATTTGAAGACTGCAAAATATTTTTATTTAAAACATCTACACATTTTAATAAAATAAATTGACTTTTAACTGTCCCAGTTATGAAATTGTTCTTGTTTTAATTGTAACCTGATTAATTTACTAGATTAACAACCATTCAAAACACCCTAGAAACTGCTTAGCAATGCACTAAAAACCTTAGCAACCACACCAACCTGGCAACCAACCTTAACAGCCTGTTTATTCAATGTAAAAATGTACAAATCTAGTTGAACATGAGATTAAAAATCTAACGTAATGTCTTTCAGATGTCTTTTTTTCATTTTTAATAAACACGTTTACATAATGCCAACAGAACACTTACTCATCTATTTTGCACTATTTAATCATATTTACATTTATGCATTTAGCAGACGCTTTTATCCAAAGTGACTT
>NW_015782446.1:0-1237 GCF_001515625.1 Sinocyclocheilus rhinocerous | reverse complement strand
AGTTTTAGTTAACAATAATAAACCTTATATGAACAACTATTTTTACAGCCTTTATTAATGTAATTTAAATATATTACTGTTCACTGTTAATTCATAATAATTCATGTAATTCAAACAACATATCTAAATGTTAGAACATTCAAACATGACATTTTAAAAATGTATATGTAAAAATGAACATAAGTGTTTCAAATCTTGTTATTATTGGTTCAATATATCTAATGCATTAACTAATGCTAACTAGTTGAACCTTGTTGTAAAGTGGTAACA
This sequence comes from Sinocyclocheilus rhinocerous, assembly GCF_001515625.1. NCBI lineage: Eukaryota > Metazoa > Chordata > Actinopteri > Cypriniformes > Cyprinidae > Sinocyclocheilus > Sinocyclocheilus rhinocerous. The sequence goes on along the minus strand of NW_015782446.1, from coordinate 967 downwards.
AATAAATCCAAGATGGCAGACGACAAGCTGCCTTATGAGGTTATAATGATGGTTAGGATGCTCCCTTAAAAAGCAGCTGCCTATATATGCAGTAAAGCAGTTCACTAGGTTCACTCTATTTTGAGTTTCTTCTATGTAACAGAAGACGGGTGGGGAGAACACAATACTTTTTCTTTCACACAATACCTTTTCTTTCACATGCATGAAGATAATCAGTCTTTCAAGAGGCTTATTTTAGACAAGTTATAAGGCACCTTTTTTCCCCTCATAAAAGAGCCAATTTTCATTTCCAGGCTAATTTGCAAGGCTTATGAACCCCTGGATACTTGCATTAGAGCCCATTAGGGTCTGGAGGAGTGAGAAATTAGGGTTCACTCCACTGGCTTACCATTTGCCTTGTGCAAATGAGCCGACTTAAAAACTCTGAGAGCCCAGGTGCTGGGTGTGACTAAGAGTCTAATAGGTTACCTTGAGCAACCAAGACCTTTCTCTAAAGAAAAACACTTTTTTTCACCAGCAAACTTTCACAGGAAACTTAAAACTTTTAATCCTCAGAAGATAGAGTGAATTAAATAAATAAATAAAATTGTTCACACAAAACCAAAAATCTCACGTCAAACTTTTATGACTCACTTCCTACATCTTCATTTCTTCATTCAATGTGAAACCACCAGTGTGTTGAGCACTCTAGCTAAAAAGACATTTCTGAAATTAGCCAGAATAAAGTTTTTTATTTTATTTTTATTTTTTTAACACAATGTCCAACATTAAATTAAGGACAACACTGACCTTGGTGGTACTACAGACCCAGTATTAAATCTCTGAAAGATGGGCTGAGAAGAGGCGAGATGCTCTCTGGCATAGTTTGTAGCAGACCTGCCTTTGAGCCTATGATTCACGAGATAACCATAAAGCCACACATAGAGAGGGAAGAGATCGGCAGGACTTTGAAACAAGAAAAGAAGAG
>NW_015782445.1:0-1237 GCF_001515625.1 Sinocyclocheilus rhinocerous | reverse complement strand
TTTTTTTTTACATTAAATCAGTGTACTGGAAATACTGTTATGATGTATTGGAAATATGGTTAAATATCGTTATATTTGAAATATTGTTACTCTGTAAAATTGCAATGGAATACTATATGGCATGGATACTGTTACAATGTAGCTGAAATACTGTTACACTGCATCTTTGTTGTGATAAATGATTACACTTGAGCAGAAATAATGTTTCACACTATAAGAAACATTGTAACACTATGCCTCTGTAGCAGTAATATTGTTAAAAAGTATCAGTGTTGTGGAAATACAGTGTAAAATAGTCTATCACTCTAGCAGAAATACTACTAAACCGCATCATTCTGTAACAGAAAATGTTACATTGTACTAGTATAGTGGAAACACTGTTGCTGTATTGGAAATATGGTTAAATATCATTATAGTGGAAATATTGTTACACTGTACTAAAAAAAATGTTACACCCGACCAAAAACAATGTTTCACACTATAGGAAACATTTGTTACACGGCACCAATGTACCACTGTAGCTGAAATAATATGATATCAGCAGAAATACCGCTACACTGCATCACTCCAGCGGAAATATTGTTACTCTGCATCGGAAATATTGTTACAGGAAGTCGCATGAGGGTGACTTGACAGTTCTTTTGCGGAGTGAAGCTGCGCGTGAGAGTCACGCCGTCATGCGCCCCGATGTTTATTCTTTTAAAAGTATGTCACACCGGCTGCAGAGCACACTACCTGCCTATGAAACTATGTAAAAACATGAGACCCTAACTTCACAGAATGCCACAACTGTGGGAAACACATTCACAGCTCTGCTAATAGTGTCATCATCAACATACGTAGCGTGAATACGCCCGCACTAAAGTTTAAAAGTGCATATGAATTTGAGCCTGATGAAGGCTGTGACATACAAAGAAATTGAGAGGGAGTAAAATCTTTCCGTGCCACGGGCATATGACACTCGACATGTCACCCTTGGCCAAGAAATTCCAGAGAACCTCAACGGGATTCATACTCACGTTTTCTGTATCTCTCTCATTGACAGTAGGCAGTGGTGTTCGAGTTGACATTTTAATGTGTCTTTATCTCCAAAGTGCTTTCAGCAGTCCAAGTCTGTCTGATCACAGCAAGCTTCAGTTCGCCGGGTGGACAGCTGCCGGGCACCAGCCGATGAAGATCATGGATTCGATCAACATCAACAGCAAATTCCAGCACAAATAAAAGATCCAGATTAATG
>NW_015782444.1:0-1237 GCF_001515625.1 Sinocyclocheilus rhinocerous | reverse complement strand
AGTAATTTAGCCCCAATTTGAAGCTGCTCAGGAGGTTCATTTAACAGCATGAGCACTCAGAGCTATTTTACACCCTGTCCTGCATGCTTTCTTGTTGTTCTCATCTTTGTTTCTTAGGAAGGCAGGTAGATGAGATATCTGCTCTCTCCGGTGTAAACTCATACCGATCATTGTGCGCTTATTTCATGCATGCACGACTGAAAGGTAATTCAATTCTTTCCAAGCCTGTCCTCTTTTTGCCTGTCCCTCCTGGCAGCAGGTAAGGCAGCTGGCTGCAGGCCCAGTTTGTGGCACTTTTTCATCGACTCTGATCTTCTGTGTGAAGCTCAGTATATCAAATGCTACAAATTACCACAGTGACTTCATTGGAAAGGCCGGGACTGTTTACATCTATTGTAAGTCTATTGGACTGACCACACATCTGTCATCTCTTCAACCTGCCGACTGCGCTCATGAAGACTGGGTTTCACATAGACGGAGACAGTGGGATTTCATCACTGTTGGCTGACAAATGCATTCTAGTCATGAAGATTCAGGTCAGTCAGTATAGAGCAGCGCATTAGATTATCAAAAATAGATGAAACTGATTCAGCAAACTCTCATAAAAAAGACCATTGTCTATGGCGGTGTTGAAAGTGCAGTTATAGGATTGCTTTTTCAATCAGAGTCTCAGTATAAAATTCAGTGAGTCATTAATCAATCTCATACATGCATACATAATTATATCCATCCATCAAGTTTTGCGAGCAGAAAGTCAGGTGTCAGTAAATAGTGAGAGAACATGATGACAGACAGAGAGTCCCTAGAAAGGGAGCAGATTTATCCTCTTTCATTAAAACCCTGCTAATGTTCCGTCTGATTGGTTTGTTTACTTTGACTGCTCAGTGCATCTGAATTTTCTCTCATTTCGTCCCCATCATTCTGTCACATGATGAAGTCTTGCCTGGATGAGGAGTGCATGATGCATGGAGGAAGTTGGCTGGCTTTCAAAAAGAAAAAAAAACAGGAAATGAGAGTAGTTATCAGCACATTGCAGTTCATGTTTCAGCACTGTATGTGTTTGTGGTTGTCACATGCATGGGAAATCAATGTATCTTTGCCTGTAGGCTACTTGTAGAGCTATGTTTTATTTATGTCTTCATTTACATTGTAGAAGATGGTTCTTGAAAATCACATCACTGCTTAACAGAAACACAAAAGCAGTAGTTCACCCCAAAGTGGATTTACTACCCCTCAT
>NW_015782443.1:0-1235 GCF_001515625.1 Sinocyclocheilus rhinocerous | reverse complement strand
AGGAAAACTTGAAATCGCATCATATGACCCCTTTAATATAACACATTCTTGTCAATTTTCTCATAGGCCCTTCAGTAATTACTGGCTTGAGAATAACTGTCAAATCTGTGGTTGATCTGTCCAGTAACTCACCTGAGATGGAGCTCCTTGTGCGTCAGGTATACATTTTTTTAGTCTTTTTTTTCACCTTCCTAAAAGCATATCTTATGATGTCTAAAGTATATACAGTAGATGAGTATTTGCTAATGTGCTGTCATATTAACGAAATTTCGTACGCATTATTATCACTAGTGTAGTAATGTATGAAGCACTGCTTACACAGAAGTTCAAACCAAGTAGCTTTCTGCTGGTCAACTCATGCAACTCTACCAACAATGGTAAATCTGAACACACCTTATGCTTAAAATGTATGAATATTGTTGCATTTGATTTAAAATAATCAAATGAAGTGGCATTTATTTTAAACCTTGCTCAACTTTAAACCCAGCACACCTGTGGACATCCACCAAACAATTACTTTTAAGTGGCTCCTTATATAAATTAGAATATTTATTATTTGTTTTACTGTATATTTAAATTTTTTATTTTTGCACTGTTATTTGAACATGTAAATAAAAAAACTACAGAACGTTTTAAAATGCTCTCTGTCATTTCAGATTGAAACGTTCATTCCTTCTCAACACAAAGCAACAACTTCCATTACAGTGAGAAGCATCCAGAAAGGCTCCAGAACTTCTTAAAAATATTAATATTGTAAGCTAGTATTCATATTTCAGTAAGGTCAATGAAACTGTCATGACTATGGTAGCCTATTGTTCTTTGTAGTTTTAACAGAGCCCTTATACATGAATGTGATTGTTTTAATTGTTTAGTAAATCAGCCGCAGTGTCATGGCACAACTTTAAGATGAGTTGTTCTGAATCAAATGCTATTCAGCTCTGAGTCTGGACAGCAAAACCTTCTTTTGTTTCTTCTGACAGATTTGATCTTTATTTTATTTATATATGCTATATGTAATTTTTTTGTCTGCAATAAAGCATAAAAATAACATAATATTTTTGCAGATATTTAGGAAACATGCTAAGTTCACATATTTGTTTCTCCAATAAACAATGCTACAGCCAGTTGTGTGTCTTTAATCTGGCAACCCTCATGAGCGACGAGACTTGAGGAGAAGGAGGAGCGGGGAAAAACAACTCTCTCCAAAATTTTGAATTTGGACTGCAGTACCCTAG
>NW_015782442.1:0-1237 GCF_001515625.1 Sinocyclocheilus rhinocerous | reverse complement strand
AAAAAAAAATTACTTGCATGTTATTGTGAAGTGCATTTTCCTAAGTGCTATTGGCTGAAGAACTTTTGTAGCTTTACTAAGAATCAGTGTATATTCAATTATTGTTAGATGTACATATCATGGCAGTTAAGAAATGAAATGTCCAGTGAGTGGCACTAAAATGTTAATACTCCATTGCATTTGGAATTAATCTACCACCTACTGTACACTAAACCCTATCCTAAACCTAACTGAAACTGTTAACAAAAGCAAACGTGGGATAAAAACACATTTGCTGATGCAACCATGCTGTTTCAGCTTCCTTATACAAGGATTTTAGCACTTCTGTGGAGTGTTGTGACTCGTGTTTCAGCGCGAGTGCAATGACTGTACCAGGTGTGCTACAGTTTACTGACTAAACAATCTTTGTATACACCGACAACGCACAACATTGTTTAAGTCGTTAGGCTGGCTATTTTCTGCATAACACATTATAGCCAATCCCTTTGAGCAGGCTTATTAACAGACAAAATACAAAATGTCTAGCTCAGCCGTAACTAACGACAATGAGGTCTGCTTTGCGCATTACATACATTTGCAAATAGCTGACCGTGTGCACAGGACAACAAATTAAGCTTTTATCAGAGGAGAAAAAAAGAGAGCCAGGCACCTTTTTGTCGGAGCAAGAAAAGAATCAAGCCAACAACACACTTACACTGACAGTATTTTATGTCCACAGGTGATTCTACAAGATTTTTGTGATGTGTAATGAGAAAAGCAGCGAATATTAGCTGACTGTTAGAGAATGCTGCAATTGGACAACGTCTATAGGGACAAACGTATGATAGAAATAATGCACTGCGGCTACAGATGATTCATCATACAGAAAGAGTATCTCACAGGAAATGATTACACTAAACACGGGTTCTGCAGAGAGAACAAATGATTTCATTGATGTATCATTAAACTTGAATTACTTTCCCTTTGTTTTGCATTGGTTTGTAATACAGACACGAATCATTCAGAACAGTGGCATGCATCAAACAAGTAAAAGAATATCGTTTCCAGAAATGATGGGGACATTATGTTTATTCACCCCGTCTAGACTCTTAAATGGCATCTGATTATGAATCCGGTTGCACGATTAATACAGTCCAGTGTGCTGTTTATTGATGCAGAGCAGAGCTCAGGATGTAGAGCTTATATAATGAAAAACAACAGGACAAGAGATGGCCTCGTCTGTGGCATCTGAGGCTGT
>NW_015782441.1:0-1237 GCF_001515625.1 Sinocyclocheilus rhinocerous | reverse complement strand
TTGAGCAAACTATTCAGGAATGCTGTATAATTAGGCTGGTTTAAGAGTCATGTTGCCCAGACACCGAAAAGGCACATTTTTTAATTTGACACTAAATGCGGAGTAACTGACAAATATTCAAAAAAGGTACATCAGCTGAATAACTATAACCTTTAGTGATGGGTTTTAAAGGATTATGCATAATAAGAACACTTCTCGCAGCAGGCGATTTGAAGTCGGACAGTAATTTGTCTTGAAATTTATTGTAAAAGACGGTGAATTTGTTACAAAGACAGTGCTTTGATGGCTAAAGCACAGCATGCTGTTAGCATGCTAAAACCTTCTCTGAGAAATTGCATCTCTAATTTAATCCCCTTTAAAGCACTGCCTTTTAAAAAATAAAAAGCTAAAATAAATAAATAACTTAAACCACCCTTACCTATACCTAATAGTGTTGCATATTAGTATTACAAGATCTAGTATCCAGCATAACAGGAAGGTGTTGGAAACCCTGGGTTTAGAAGGACAGGTTGAAGTGATTCTGGAACTAGAAGTTCATTGTTGCCACTGTACATTTATTCTCACCTCACAGATCTTCTCTAGAGTGGTCACAAAGTAGTCATCACAGACAACAGCAAGGGCCAGAAACATATACAGAGCCTGAAACAGGAAGAAAGACAAGAATGAAATGCACCATAATGGGCTTGATGTGCAGAAATAAGTTAAGTTGCATGTCTAAATGGTCTTCTGTTGTATAAGCAGTTGTTGACAGGGTGGTTTCAGCACTGTGAACCTAATGGCGAACTCATAAATGATGACGAGAGCTGACAAACTATTTATAATTGTCATAAAATTCTCAGACAAGCACCATTTATCCTGGATGACAAGGTCAACTGGTGAGCAAGGCTAGATGTTGATTGACGTGCACACACAAAGTTCACCTACCCCAAATATGTGCAGCAGTACAGCTCCTTGCGCACGATGACTGTTGGTGAATATATCCTTAGGGAACTCGTGGATGGCTGCATTGAAAATGAGAAATAAAAAGTCACTTTGGCGCAAGTTGTCACTTTCCATAAAAATGATCCAGATAAAAAAGATGGTACACTCCATAAAACCAGATCCACATGAGATTCCAAGGAACGATTGGAATTTGTGGCCAACAAAATATAAATCATGCCCTAGGGACAAGCGACTTCATCATAAAGCAGGAAAAATGCATTGTATATGTAGTACACATGGTCACCAGTGCATGGGA
>NW_015782440.1:0-1237 GCF_001515625.1 Sinocyclocheilus rhinocerous | reverse complement strand
TGCTTTGCTGGATAAGTCACCTCTATCTTCGGCTGTTTTCAAACACAGAAGCTTGTGCTTTATTCCTGTAGTGGAAATGTCATCCTGTGCTCATGTGTCAGGGTGTGGGGCAGCACTACCTGCAGCAGATGGAGCTTGTGCGGTTGACTCCTCCTCCTCCTCTGCCTCCGCTGCCGCCCCCCGATGAAGCGGAGCAGCCGCCGAAGCCGCCGTTTGCAGACGAGGAGGAGGAAGAGGAGATGCTGCTGAGAGAAGAGCTGCTCAAGTCCTTGGCCAGCAAACGAGCTGTTAAAACGGAGGTAAGGCCAGAGGTAATCAGAGTAAGTGTTTCTGCTGAACCGTGAGCGTGGCGTCAGGTGTGACGAGCTGCTCTGTCTCTGTAGGACGCGTCCAGCAGCAGCGGGCCGCCCTCTCCCGCTCTCAGACCCGCGGCTCTGCCGAACACCAGGAACAACCTCACGGCCGTCAGTCTCAACACTGTCATCTCTCACGCTCGGGCACTCAAGTTCATACGGGCACAGCCTGCCCCCAAAGCCCCGTTTGTGGTGAGGGACGCAGGTTCACAATCTGGAGTCATTACGCACATGCAACACTAAGGCTTTTATGTGTGCGTTTTCCTTGTGTTTGTTACAGCTGCCACGACACAAGAGTGTGGTGGTGCGTCTGAACGCGTCTGACGACAGCGACTCTGACGACGAGAGCTGCGGCCCCGTTCAGAGTGTGTTTGGAGGACTGGAGTCCATGATTAAAGAAGCTCGGAGGACAGTAGAGGTGCGTGTGTGTCTGTGTGTGAACACTGTACGACCTTCAAAATCAGAACTGAATTTAAAACACTAGGCATCTTATACAGTCCTTGCTGGCTTTGTAAACAGTCACAGAGGAAACACTGGCCATCATACACTAAACGACTGAGGATCACACACTACCAGTCTTTAAAGTCGTTCCGTCTCGCTCAGAAATGTGTGCCTTGTTGCTAGGAGACGCGTGACAAATGAAAACGATATGTGTTCTAAAATCGGCTTGAAATATCAAACATGTTTGATGTTCTCCGACTGGATGGAAGAGACCAGGACCATCATACACTACATGATTTTCTATGGAATCTGTCGACTCAAATCTGCAGACTGGCTCTGACTTTCTGCAACTAGTGTCAACTTGTCCAGACAAAAATCTGTGCTAAAGTCATGTAGTGTACAGTAGTCAACATTTGAAGAGGATCAAAAAAGTTCATCAAAGT
>NW_015782439.1:0-1237 GCF_001515625.1 Sinocyclocheilus rhinocerous | reverse complement strand
TGGCCTTAGATTATGAAGGTCACTTTTCCCCACTATGAGCAAAAAACATTTCACATTTACCTTGCAACAAAGACGTAAGGAATAATAATTCAAAAAGGAGTGAGCACGCTGTGGTCTTGCCAAGGCCACTCAGGACTTGTTGACTGCAATTAAGTTAGTGTTTTATTCTTCATGGGGTGAATCTCAAAATATTCTACACTTGAGGGTCTTCGGGGACAAAAAATGAACCTCTATTAAAGTGCTTATCCAGTATTCTGTGATGAAAGACTGTAGTTTAAAACTAACTGATGTGGGTTTTTGAAAATGCATTGATTTCAAAATAATGAAGAATGTCATGGTTACGGTCGAACTCTCCATTAAACACAGGAAAAAGTGCTAATGTGCGTTTGTTACCATACGGATCCATGTCTACCTTATCTAAAGAAAAAGCGCTCTACTGGATGTTTAAATGTATATTTTTGTTTGAAATTGGAATTGGAAGGATAGTTCACTCAAAAAGTGCAAATTCTGCCATCATTTACCCTCACCCTCGTCTATTGATTTTGTGAACAATTTCGACGATGATTTTCTTTATTCTGTGGAACACAAAAGAAAATATTTTGTATGAAAACCTTTACTTTCATTGTATGGACAAAAAATATTCCAGGAAAAAATATAATTGAAGAGTAACAAAATCATTGTTTAAGAACTGTTTAAGAAAAACTAAGTGTAAAACTAAGTTTTCAGCTATTCCAAATAAAAGAAAACTTAAGTCAACATAAAAAAAAAAAAACATAACATATGAATTGTACTATTGCATATTTTTCATAATTTAATTTGACTAGCTTTGAAAAATGTGGTTCAGTTCATGTTTGTCTATTTTGATCATAAATGATTTCCCGTTAAAAAAAGAGTACGTAATATCAAACTATTTGAATAAATAGTTTGCCCCAAAGTGAAAACGCTCATTTCTTACTTACTTTCATGTTGTATTATTCTCTGAAAATCTTTACACCCACTCTGGCTCTCCTTGAAGTCCTCATGAGTGTAATAGTGATTCATGAACAAATCTTTTGGTTCTTAATTAAGTTGGATTTTTTTTGTGCATTGACTGATACAGTTCACAAAAATGACCTTGAATGATTTGTTCATGAGTTCAGCTGTCTGATTCAATTTGAGACAGAACTCTTTGCAAGTTGATACAACTTCAGAAATCTTCTATACTCAATTTACGGTTATTCATTATCAGGTAATTATT
>NW_015782438.1:0-1215 GCF_001515625.1 Sinocyclocheilus rhinocerous | reverse complement strand
TGTGTGTGTGTGTGTGTGTGTGTGTGTGTGTGTATATGATGGATACATAGCATTTACTTGAATTTACTTGAAGAATTTACTTGATTTATGTGTATTTTTTATATTTATTATATTTATTTACACATTGATACATTTCCTCCTTTTATAATATTTTAACTTAATTCCCCTTAATTCTTGCCAAAGATTTAAATTCACTTAATTTGTCTGGTTTAGTTCGTTTTTATGCATGAAAAAATAAATTGCACCACATTATTACTTCAAAAAAATACAAATATGGCTACATTTTCATAAAAGCAACTATACGATTGAGAAAAATGTCTCTGTGTCTCACAATGAAACCAATTTATGAAAATGTGTTTTACATAGATGTTTCCAGATATCTTTAACTAAACATTAGGGGTGTTTTTTTGCACAGGCCAGCTTTACTAAAAATATTTGTCATCTTGATTCAGATGATCATGAAGTCATCAGTGCCTGTCGTGGCCCTGATCGCACTAGTGGTGTCCAGGGTGCAGACATTTGTTTCAGTTGGGGGTAGCAGAAACACCCATGTGAACATTACTGGCAATGCTGTGATGGAGAAGATCCGTGAGGTGTGTGAAGCAGTGGCTGAATCAGAAGGAAGAGATTTCAAACCAACGGTGAGTTTGTGTACAAGTAAAGGCATATGAAAAAGCACTACCATGAAAACTGTGCCTTTCTTCGGAAGACATATAATAGCTTTGACTGAAAAATAGACCAAGTCATTCTTCAAACATATGCCACATAATTTCATTTCCCACTTTAACGCAGGGCTCATCAGCAGAGGAGCTGCTGCGTGCGTGTCTGGGCACAGCCACAGGTGAGGTTTCAGGTGCCAAGTTCCGTACGGCACTAAATCAGATCTACATGCAGAATGGCTTTGTGGACCGGGACTTCATGAGCAGCGCACCACACCACTTCAATAATGAGGCCTTTAATGAGGGACGCAACCTTATCATTCAGGGGACTGCGGCTATTAAAGCGAACGTCCGCACAGACAACCTTCAGTCTGCCCGAGAAACACTAGGGCGAGTGTGTCACACACTGCAGGTCAGAGAGAGGGAGATAAAGTCAGCGACTTTGCACAAGCATATTGCTTCAAAATTGCTCAAGAACATGTTTTTACTCATTAACTATTTGATGACATTTACCTATTGAAAAAATGCAGTAAGGACTAAAATAAAAATAAAAATA
>NW_015782437.1:0-1237 GCF_001515625.1 Sinocyclocheilus rhinocerous | reverse complement strand
GGTTGTTTTCGTCTCAGTGTTTTTTGGCTTTTGAAACACACTCTCATGGTAATACGTAACTTTGGAGAAATGGTGGCGGAGTGTAAGATCTCATTAGTACGTTTTTGTATGATTACACCCCACTGACAGATTAGGGGTGGACATTCATGGCATTTTCATATAAAATTCATACAAAATCATCATGTTTTTTTATGCTTTCTCATGTTATCGGGTTGGCTTTTGTGGAAAACTAGAAAGAGGATCAACATCACACTGAATCAGTTTACCATCAAGTATAAGAAAGCTTCATATATCATAGAATTATCTGTAAAATATTAATGACAATACACTAAAAATAGTACATTAAATGAAGCAAAACTACCAACAAACAGGCTAACTAATATAGACATGCTACATATTCTACTTGAAAAAATAAGCTAAAAGCACAATGCAACTGAATCATTACTAAATAATAATTTAAATGCAATATGTCAGACTAATCAGACAAATGTGAGGGAGTGACAGTACTTTTTCCTAATGCAAGCAGCACATTTGATTTGCAGTTTCAGCTCTCAAATTTTACTGCACCATAAATGTTGAATTTCCCTCATTAATATTGTTACTCTTTTGCCGCTTGGATATTAGTAAGTTAATTTATTTGCAGATGCACACAATGACATGAGGCAAAATGCTCAGTATTGCTGTAAAAATTGTTCTAGTGTCTAAATGTTTTTTAAGAAGTGCACTATACTTTTTTTTATCTATATCAGTTGAATATTGTATTGTAAAGCAAATGGTGGTGCTTTTACAGCCATATTTTTAGGAAACTCACTGCAGCAAGCAGCAGTGTTTGTCCTTGAGAGAAGAGATAAAATGTTTGTTTTGTCTAGTTTGAAATGGAGGGAAACCCAACAAATCAGAGTTTACATTTAAACTTTCATACTCTTTCACAATATAGAGTATACTTCTTATAAATGGGATAAGAATAGGAAGAAATACACAATTCTTTCAGCAGCTATTTGTAATTGTGTTAGACAAAAGCTTTTATTTAAATAATCTAAATTAAATAATAATAAAAGAAAAAAAGTTTAGAAAGAGCCCTGCTGTCAGATATAAATTGAATCACATTATGGACAGAGTGAAACTCTACAGGGAATTAAACTAACGTTAGTGTGCAACAGGTTAGCACTGTCAGCATGTAATATGATGAACAGAATGAAACATTTAATAAAATCCTCTACTGCAGATCAATGACATT
>NW_015782436.1:0-1237 GCF_001515625.1 Sinocyclocheilus rhinocerous | reverse complement strand
TGTAATAACTTTCTCCACGTCTGAAATTACTTTTGCTAATAATATCATAGTCTAATTATTAGATGGTAATCATTTCATGTTGCCTTTTAAAGAATGCAGCTCCAACGCTAATTAATATTAATTTATTATTAAAGCAGAATCAGTGGTTGTTCGATATGATAAGTCACAGATCACACGCATCTCTCATAATGTCTCCCAGAAATTTCATTTCCTCTGTTTTCTTCCACATCCGAAAAGCTGCCGTTGGAAAGGAGCAACAGTTCATAAAAACCTTCGAAAAGTGCAAAACTTCAATTTCCTTCGATCTGCATCTGCCTTTGCTCATCTCTCTCACCGTCGGTCGCCGCAGCTCTGCTCTTCTGGTCTCATCTGGGCGTATGTGTTTAGCTCTGAAGGTCTGCTGGGATGTTGACAGTGCTCTTCAGGTTGACTCGGCGTTGCGTAAACAGAGATTAGTGACCATCCTGGCTCTTAATTAAAGTCAGAAAGCTGCCAGGAGACACACCAGGCCATCAAATATTAATCTAGACAGTTCCCGCAGCAGGCCGGCCCTCCACTCAGGGGGTTCCAGCGGGTGTATCACCATGATGTGCCGCCGCACATGGTCCGGAGGGATCGCTGAGTGTCATGACAGATCAAATGATGCAATGGAACTGGAGGGGGGAGCGAGACGCCAGTGAAACATTCAGATGACGGCCTGTGAATGTCTTTCTTCAGACCCCGCCGATGGCCTGTAATGAGCCTATGTTTCATTCTGAGGGATCACATCCACGTCTGACGGAGGTCTCAATGTCATCGGCTTCTTGCCTGTCTGTAGCGTCTCTGATCTATTGGACTATAAGAATGACACTGCGGATTTAAGGTGTTTATGTCACAGGCTTTAGACGTGGTACTTTAGGGTTAAAGAGATAAGGGTTTAGGATTAGATTTAGCATTCAAGGTTGTAGGATTTATAGTTTAGAATTTACGTTTAGTCATTTGGTAAATGGTTTTATCAAACGTGAATTAGAAACAGTAATGGTCAAAAAGGGTTAGGTTTAGTCTATGGAGTTTAGACATTGAGTCATTTTTTGTTTTAAGGGTTTATGTTCACGATTTAGGTTTTAAATGTATTTAAGACTTAGTGAAAGAGCTCAGGATTTTGTTTAGTCTGAATGTTTTTTTTTCTTTCATTTGTTGACTTTGGAGTTAAGGGTTTAGGCTTTGGAATTAAGACATTAAATTTTTTTTTTTTTTT
>NW_015782435.1:0-1234 GCF_001515625.1 Sinocyclocheilus rhinocerous | reverse complement strand
ATAGATCTGAAGAAATGCTATCCTCCCCATTTATAGCCATCAATTATTAAGACCTCAGTTTCACCTCTTCTTTTCATTTGGGATAATCTTGAAGTCAACATGAAATTGCATCCACAAGCTATTTTAATTCAGTAACATGATGTATTTCTGATTGAAAATGGATATTCAGTCAGAAGAAATTGGACTTGATTAGATCAAGAAAATGTGATCCACTTGTTTTAAAATAAAACTGGACAATCAAATGACCTTCAATATTCCACATATACACTGTAAAAAGTTGTAAATAAAAGTAGGTTTTACAAAATAGTATTTTAATTGTTCTACTTCAAAATTTCACATTTAATTCAGTGTGTTACTTGTTGATTCTTTGGAATTATTTGTGAAGTTTACTAACAATTTCTGAGTGAAAATTGTTTCTACATCACTTTTTTTAAGTGTATTACCATCTGATACCATCAATATACCACTACTTCTTTATAAAGGCACAGGAAAAGGATCAGTTAGAATCTTTCAAACAGAATTACAACGATCATCTGATGTAAAACTTCAAATCTACTGTCAAAGCAAGCATGCTTTTGTTGGGATGTGATGCTCTTTGATGCTCATGGTGATGGTCGGCTGCTTTGTAAATCTCTTACGGTTTGTCCCAAGTGCCAGTGCTTTGGAAGAAAATATGGGTCAGTGGTATCAGTAGGCCACTGTGCAACTCAGCACAGAATGGCAGCTGCATACTGTATTCATCTGCATATCAAAAGCCCGCAAACTGACCCAATCACTCTACTGTAAAAACTTCAGCCGAGAGCTCTTAATTACTGGCTTACAGTGATAAACACGACAAAACAATCTGTCATAAAGAATACTAGATGATTTTGTAAACATAAACTTACACTGAAAAAAATGGAGTAGAATTTACTTGAAAAAAACTAAGAAACAAGTTTCACAAAACAATTATAATTGTAATAGCATTGAGCATAAAAATGTAATGATAATTATAATAATGCCTATTGGATAAAAATGGTTGCCAGACAATTAAAAACACACATGCACAGATATATGTTTATGGTATTCATGTATCATGGTATTTACATGGCGTATATACTGTATCATAATACAAAAATATATGTGACCCTGGACCACAAACCCAGTCATAAGGGTCATTTTTTTGAGATTGAGATCTATACATCATCTGAATCAGCTGAATAAATAAGCTTTCCATTGATGTATGGTTTGTTAG
>NW_015782434.1:0-1237 GCF_001515625.1 Sinocyclocheilus rhinocerous | reverse complement strand
TTTAGAGTTGTCATAATTTAACTTTTTGATGACGTTTTTTCGATTTCAACTTTTTGTCATAATTTTGATTTTGTATGTCATATATATTTTGACATTCTCAATTTTTTATTTTTTTTTACCTTTCGTCAGTTTCAGCTTATCTCATAATTGTGACTGTTATAATTTAGATTTGTCACAATTAAAACAATTTTTGTTATAATGGAAGTTTTGTCAGGTTTGAATTTTTAATGTCAGAATTGACTTAGTATCTTATCATTTTTACTCCGTCATTTCAACTTTTTATCTCATAATTCTGAAAAAAAATTTATTCTATTTTTTTTATATAATGAAATTTGACAATGTCTTTTATTTATCCTGTTCTACCAAAAGCGTGATTTTTTTTTCTTATGTGGCAGAAATGGGCTTCCATACTATAAGACCAGGAACATGCACTAAGAAAGCAAACAGGGTCGTTTTGATTTCATCTCAGCTCAAATATAAAATTCCCATTTGCAGAAAATAACAGAAGTCTTTAGCAAGACCTAAAGTTAAACTCCTAAATGTGTTTACAGGCGGAACAGAGAGTTTACAGGTAATGATGGTCTGTGTGTGCGTTCTGCATAAATCCGTCACACTAGAGGCTGGTGTTGGTGTGTCCAACACGAAAAAGGCCTCCAACCAACTGCCATTTCCCACAGTCCAACAGAGCAGAGGAGCTGTGCGCAAAATAAAAGGCAAATTAACGAGCAAAACAAGACAACAGAAAAGCCCCTCTGTAAGGCTGAAGAGCAGCAGTGCAGTGAGTGTCTGTCTGCTGGAAATGCAGTGCCAACTATGCAACGTGTGCTTCTGTGCAAACCGCTGACAGATGTGCATCGTTATGACTCGTGTGTACAGAGAGAGTTTAATCCACAGAATAAAGCTTCATTAAGAATCAAAAACAAACGCTATTATGTCTGCAGCCAGTTTCTGTATAAAATGTATGTAAAGGATTTTTAAAATAAATTATATTTTTAATCAACGCTGAAATTGGCCTTGCGTTTTTTTATTATTTGACCTTCCTGGAGATTCCTTGAATGTGTGTGTTTTTTTTTTTAACGGTTTAACCTTGAGTAATTATAAACATGACTAGCTGAACAATCATTTACCATGGCAA
The DNA here is from genome assembly GCF_001515625.1 of Sinocyclocheilus rhinocerous. Lineage (NCBI taxonomy): Eukaryota > Metazoa > Chordata > Actinopteri > Cypriniformes > Cyprinidae > Sinocyclocheilus > Sinocyclocheilus rhinocerous. The sequence goes on along the minus strand of NW_015782434.1, from coordinate 102 downwards.
CCAAAACAGGGGCTGGGTTAATTTTTTTTTTTTTTGTGTATCTTTTATGAATTTTTCATACTCAATGATTTGTATGCTTCCTCCCACACACTTACATACAAT
>NW_015782433.1:0-1236 GCF_001515625.1 Sinocyclocheilus rhinocerous | reverse complement strand
AAATATCTGCCAATGGGAGTTAGAAAAATCATCTTTTTTCTCTTTTTGAATTAAGTCTATTTTGTCTGACCCACTGGCAGATATGTTTGCTTGCTTTAAGCATAAACTTTTAATTCATTTTCAGAAAGCACGACTTAATATCTTCTAAAATAATAAATGTTAGGACAAAATGTTCTTAAAGTCATGTTTATGGAACATTTTATAACTTTATTAATATTTGATATACATTCTCATAATGTTGAGAAAAGTTTTTTAGAACAACATTCTCGAAATGTCCTTATGATGTTATTTGTACTTGATGAACGTTCTAAGAAACGTTTTATAACCTTTAAATAATGTTCCAAACACGTTAAGAAAACTAGACATTTTAATGTTCTTAGAATATTTTTTAAAAGTTCTAATTGTGTTATATTTCGAGTGAATATAAAGTTAATAGAACGCTGTAATAAACCTTTTTTTTGTAACCTTTAAATACATTTATAATCACAACAATCATTTCAATGTTTTAGAAACATTTTTACAACCTAAATTTGTTACCTGGAGGATTGTTTAGTTTTTGTAAACCAAGACAAAAAATGTTTGCAGTTTAAACTTTGTGGGAAAACAGGCTTTTACACCCAATTCCAAATAACTGGGTCGTTTTTAAATAGTACAACCTATGATATTTAAAGCTGCAATGATATGTGCTTCTACTCTTTCAGGAGAAGTCATAAGAGTCATGGATTTTTCCATCCTATTATAACCTTTATTGAAAATCATATAGCACATCAGTGAGCCCTTGGCTTTCTGTGCTGCTCAATAATTTAGACTGGGGTGAGATCCTCCGAGTGCTGCACTGATTTACTTACCTCACCGGATCCTAGTATGACATTGCAGTTGCATTAGACCAAATTAAGTTGAGGTTTCACAAGTTATCTCCAAGAAACAGAGCCAAAACACAGCCCTCGGGCTAAGAAAAGCCTAATATTTTCACCACAGCATTAGTAGCGTGTGTCATGTGACACTGAGGTCATGCCCTGCGTTAAAGTGGCGGATGGTTTCCTATACAAAACAAAGCATCTGACCGGGATTCCTTTGCGTTGAATCAGTGAGGAATTCCTTGGGTCTGACGTACGGGGTGTTTCCACACAACAACCTTCAGTGGGTGTAAACATGTGAGCAGTTATTACAACTCAATGCTTCCTGAACTCAAACCCATTTATAAAGAGCTAAAGGAAGGCTTACAGTGTCATACGA
>NW_015782432.1:0-1236 GCF_001515625.1 Sinocyclocheilus rhinocerous | reverse complement strand
AGGTCTGCACACCCAAAACATGTATTCACATATTTGTAAACACTTTTTCACAGCTCACTGGTTGTCTTTGATTTTAGTCTTATGTTATTTATTCACTTTACAGTTAGTGGTTTTAAGACTAGTCGTTTTTAAGTCTTATTTGGCAATAAGGTACAAAAGTAACCAGATATTAAGGCACAAGTGACCAACTTAAATACAAATTATCTTTTTTTTTTTAATCTCTCAAAAGTCCAAGTAAAAATATCATGACCCATTTGCAACAAACCATTTAAAATTAAGAGGACTTTTAGTAATAATGAATGGATATCTGATCTGAATGGTTATGTTCAGGATAATATTAAGGCTCACAAAATTGTTACACCCCAAAAAAAATCTCAGGGTTAAAGACTTATCAAAGATTTTGAAAAATAAAATATGTAGAGGGAGCTTTGTAAACGTGATGGAAAAAAATAAATAAATGCCACGTGAATTCTGCAAAAATTCATCCCTCCTGGCCAAAGTCCTCAGTGAACTTCTTCAGCTTCTCCAGATCCTCCTCGTTCACAGTGGGCTTGGTCTTCTCGAGCGACCTCAACATGTCCTCCTGAGACACACAGACTAGAAGGTCAAAACAAGCTCTGGGAATTCAGCTTTTTTCCTCCACTAGTTTACCAAGCTTACCAAGCTGACTATCGGCTCCAGGAGTTTATCGCTCGCTACATCCACCCAGGTCATCTGGATTGTGCCTGGGTCGTTTGGAGAGCAGGGCGTTAAGAGGTCATCCACCACAACATCTGGGTTGTTCCATGCCTTTCCTCTGACCTGTTAAAACAGACATGAGAGGACAGATTCAGCTCGATTAGACGCTGTACTAGGCGCGCAAACCAATGCAAGCTTGCTTCCACCGTAGGATAAAAAAAAAAGTAATTTTGACTTTTTAATCTCACAATTGAGACTTTATATACACATATATATATATATATATATAAATTCAGAATTACAAGATATGAACTCATAATTCTGAGAAGAAAAGCTGGAATTATGAGAAATAAAAAGAATTGTAAGATATAAAGTTGCAATTAGTATTTATTTTTTATCCCATGGCAGAAAAAATAACAGAATATGGTAGCTTGCTTCCGCCATAAAAAATAGAAATAGAAGCCTATTTCTGCCATGGGATAAAAAAAAAAAGTAATTGTGAAGATAATTTTAAATGTAATTGAACAGTAATTTTATCTCACAATTTAGACTTTTTTT
>NW_015782431.1:0-1236 GCF_001515625.1 Sinocyclocheilus rhinocerous | reverse complement strand
GATTGAGACCTGGGGAATTTGGAGACCAAGTCAAAACCTTTGCAGTGTGGCAGGGTGCATTATCCTGCTGAAAGAAGCCACTTCCACCAGGGAACACCACTGCCATGAAGGGGTGTACCTGGTCTGCAATTATATTTAGGTTGGTGTCGCGTGTCAAATTTACATCCACATGAATAACCGGACCCCAGGTTTCCCAGCAGAACACTGGGCAGGGCATCACACTCGCTCCACCGATTTGTCGTTGTCCCACAGTCCATCATGGTGCCATTACTTCCCTGGGAAAATGGCACACACATACACAGCTGTCCACATGGTGTAGAAGAAAATGGGACTCATCTGACCAGCCAACCTTCTTCCACTGCTCCATCGTCCAGTTCTGATGCTCAAGTGCCCATTGTAGGTGCTTTCAAGGGTGGACAGGGGGTCATAGCAAGGCACTCTGTTTAGTGGAGTTGTGACAAACTGTACCAAACCGCACAAGTGAAATGAGGCAAATACGCTGAAGGGGGCGCTGTTGTCTAAGACATGCAGCAGCCAGTAAGACCTCTCTGCCCTGTAACCAGCAATATTGTTTATAAATAACCCCTAATGAAACACTACCAGACAAAGTATAAACGTTCAAGAAATGTAGCAAATTTTTATAATCATATTTTAAAAATTGACAATCTATACAGATGGTTGGACAGTAAAAAAAATAGGGTGATAAGGGTAGAGTGGAAGAGTTGAGAGGATGGAGTATGGAAATGAAACAAAAGGCAAGTTTGGTGGGTTTACCATGGTAATACCTTGATACAGAATGATTACCACATTCATGTTATGACATTCCAAGCCACTTTGAAGAATCGTACACTTGTTTTATGTCCAAAAAATGCCCCTGCTGAGACATAAAGCTGAGAGGAGTCTGTCAACAGCTCTTCCTCTGCTTCCTTCAACTGTTTGTTAGTGCAGATGTGGTTTTCAAAAACCAGCTGAACTTCAACTGAATTAATATGCGGTGAACCCAAAAAGTATGTGGACACAGTGTCACAATGTCTAAATGTCAATCAGTCATGATACAAAATGACAAAGATGCATCCGCAAACAAAGACTTTCTCAGAACTGACTTCCCTACTCCGTGCTTTATTTGTTAGCCTATGCCAACTGCTATCAATGTGCTTTTAGTAGATGTGAGAAGACTGTTCTTGTCAAGTTCACACAAATATAGCAGTGAAACTACAGCACCATTCATCACATTAG
>NW_015782430.1:0-1235 GCF_001515625.1 Sinocyclocheilus rhinocerous | reverse complement strand
GAAATACAAAACCTGTGCTAATTGAAAGAAAACAAGTTGATAAAAGACTGAATCCAGTATTTGGTAATAATATTGCATAATAAGAAATTTATAAGCCATTTTTTGTTTGCTGGTCATTTTTGACTGGAACACCGCACGTGTAACAAGATGGAGGGAAAATCCTCAAAAAAGTACACAAATTCTTGTTTTTAAGTCCAATTAAATATCATTAATTAGCATTTTCGGGAAAAAGAAAATGCTCAACATGTCCGCAACAAAACATGAGGGTTAAAAAGACGAAAAGAAAAGAAGACAAAAGAAGATCATTTGAAGAAAGTGTTTGAACTGTTTTTGTCCATAAAATGGAAGTCAATGGGGTTCAAAACAAACTGATTTTGAACTTAACTGAATGGATGAAAAAAAAAAGACATTTTTCAAAACATCATTTTTTTTGTGTTCGACAGAAAAAAGTCAGGTGTGAAAGGACATGAGGTTGAGTTAATGACAACATAATCTTTGTTTTCCAATGAACTATCCTTTTTAAAAGACATTCACTGAAAGCCAAAAATCTCCAATTTCATGGGCTCTTTAATTTTGAAATGAATCCCAAACATTAGATATTCGTAACTTCTTGTGACCAAATAACTTCCTGACCAACTTTCTGCACTTGACTGCATGTTGCAAATTCAAAAATAAATCCTATGTACTAGCTTGGATTTTGGAAAACCAACTTGCCTTTGAATAGCTACTAAACCCCCTGAAGGTTTGGTATAATGTGTTCACTGACTGCAAGGACAAAGTTGGCTCAGAATATTTGCTGTGCAACCTTAAAAAGTGTAAAAGAGTCTATGTTGCAGACACAACAAGGCCTTTGTGTTTACTGTTGCAGGCCCTCAGTGCACACCTGCTTTTGTCTTTACGTGTGCGAACAAAGTATAGATCACAACCTCACTGTCTTAACATAGATGGCACCACTGGGTTAAGGTCTAAGTAGTTAGCATGGCCCTGTTATTCCCTGCTGCTCGTAACTTCACCATCTGGCTGCAAAGAAATTTTTTTTCCATTAACCATTAAAAAAAACAAGCCAAAATATATTTTTTAAAATGCACCTTGATTCAATTGTGGGGAAAAAGTACAAAGGCTCCAACCGACCACCAAATTGTTTTGTCTTTTCAGTACATGATCATTGGCATTCAGTTCTCATTGGCACTTCTTGGCTTTGCGTCTTATGCAACCTCTTGAAATAATCATCACAG
>NW_015782429.1:0-1235 GCF_001515625.1 Sinocyclocheilus rhinocerous | reverse complement strand
AATCAATCAATCAATCAATCAATCAATCAAATTTCCTTCAAATGAAAAACTACAAATGCTTCTGTTTAGTGACATTTATACACTAAATTGTGTAAGTGCACTTTGTAGTAAGATTTATACACTAAATTGTGTATCTCGTTTGAGATACTACTTCAAAGTTTCTAATAATCCTTAAGACCTTTATTTGATTTTGGTTGTGTTTCATTAAGGTTGGAGCTAAACTTCGCAGGAAGGTTGCCCTCCAGGAGCAGGTCTGGACACCCCTGAACTATACCACAGCTTTAGTTTAGGAACAAGCCAAGCAATTAAATGGAATTTTGTGTATTTTTGCGACTTTGGAGTCCCCTACACTTAAGTGACTGGAATGCACTGTTGTAAATATATCACTGTTGTACGGTAAGTACGGTAAATAGCTGTACACGTGCATTTGTTGCTGCCTTAAAGTAATCCACCCTTTTCACTGAATTTCGTACCTGCTCTCCAGACTGACATTCTCCCAGAACAGTTGATTGGAGGGAGCGTGGAAAAGAAACAGAAACCATGAGTAGATGGTTTCTTTTTGGCTAAGGTCTTCGTTTTGGGTAATATCTGTCTGTTTGCTATTGCTCAACTAGAAGTGTGTCTTTAAATCCAGACACAGGTGTAGACAGGCAGCCAGACTGAACTCTGCTGATTCTAGAATTCTGCAGTCAGAGCAGTGCAAGATAACACACAGAAACATGACGCAAGTTGAAAACGGGCCTCTAGAACGCTGGCCGAAAGGTGGCACACGTCACTGCAGAGGCCAGACAGTTGTGTGTGAGAAGGTGTAGAGGAACAAAGCATCTTATTGCAGGGTGGGCTGTAGAAATACACTCTTCAGTGCATTTCATTTAGAGATTCTCTAGTAGAATGATTAAAGGGACACTATACCCAAAAATGAAAATTCTCTCATCATTTATTCACCCTCAAGTCGTCCCAGATGTGTATGACTGTCTTTCTTCATATGAACACAAATAAAAACGAAAGTGGAAAAAGTTGGTGGAAAACCTACACATAAACTGACCACTGGCTTTTTATTTATTTTTTAACTGTCACAGAATGGAACGCACAGAATTATGGGATATCAAAGGCAGTGAAGAATACGTTTATGCTGCCTTCAAAAATCGCTCAGATAAAGGCATCTCAGGAGACAGGAAGTGAAGATAACACTGGATTCAGACATGCCTTGATGCCTTCCTACCTTGGAATGCATC
>NW_015782428.1:0-1236 GCF_001515625.1 Sinocyclocheilus rhinocerous | reverse complement strand
ATGCAATTATGAATCTAAAACATAAAAAGGAAGGCATTTTATGTAAAATGACCATTACAAATGTTTTATAAAAATTTGTATACACATATTATGTCCCCTACTGAAATAGATGCTTCTGGAAATCTATTAATTGTGTTGATGGTTATTGTTGAATATAGTGGCTGAAAGTGCACTTGAGTGATTCTGAGAAGATGAACTCTTGGCTTGAGCTCGGCGAGGTCACGGAGACTTTCGTGTCTCACAAGTTTAGCACCTTGTAGTTCTCAAGGTGCCGCGTTAAGGTGCCAGTCTAAACAGTGGCATTTCGAAATTCCCACACTCACCCACACACCTTCAAAGAGGCTCAAAATGTAGTGACAAGCTTTCTAAGACGTTTTCAGATCATTTTAGTGATTTTGAATGTTCAGCCGTTTTATACGTTTGTGACTAGCAGCACGTGTTGTAATACACAATGCTAATCGATGCCATGCTAATGCTAATCTAAGTTTAAAAAGGCATAATGCAAGAATCTAAAAGCATTTTGCAGCTTACATATCAATAGGCTTTATTTATTTTGTTCAAATGTCTTTTCAATGACAGTGTATTAGTGTGATATGTGGCTCTTAATATTGTTTAGCTAGCCTCCTTAGCTCACTTAGGCTACATGTGTGGTGTGAAATTCCATTAAAGGTTCACACAGACAACAGAGCAGTGCTTTTGCCTTTAATGTGACCCATTAGAGGTGTCGTTTAACACCTTGGCTGTGAGAGAATGACCTGAGTCTCTGTCCCCAAACAACTGTGACCTATTGACCGCATATCATCATCTGGAGCTTGGTTTCTTAGAAACAGGGTATAGATTTATCCTTTATGTGTTTATCAGTGTCTATCAAACTTTGCATTTGTGTACTTTCTTTGAATATTTTTTGCCATGTTTATTTGACATAAAATAAAATAAAATAAATAAAGTATTTTATTATTTCATTTTTAATTTAAAAAAATATGTGATCATTTGTTCGATAAAATTATGTGAGTAATTATTCGAAGTTGACATGTTTTTCAAAGTTGACTGTAGGACAGAAATATTGGTTTATATATAATTTTTTATATATTTATTATCAATTTGTCATATAAATATTACATAAAATAAAAAAAACTTTTATTTTTATATAATTTAATATAAGAAAAATTATTGCAATATAATCAATTATCATACGTAATTTAAGTAATTTATTATGTTAATTGAAATTTTGGATTA